>NC_056750.1:380085982-380340982 GCF_019279795.1 Protopterus annectens
TCCAAAAAAGGACTGGGAGGATGGTCCACAAAAGGATCCACTGAGGGAGAATATTTGGTATGTGGTATGTATAAGAATGAAGGATCCTTAGGTTCCAGACACTTGGTTGGAACCAAAGTAGTAAAGTTAGATGGTGCCGGCATCAAAGATATTGGCGTCAAAGAAGTCAGTGTAGAAAGAGGCACAGGCAGCACTGAGGAATGAAAAGTTTGGCCCACTGGTTCCAAAAAAGCTGTCGGTACCGAGGGATAATTGGCCATTTTAGTAGGAGGAACCGACCGACTTCTTTTATTAAGTTTGGACGAGGAATAAGACGAAGTTTTTGAACCAGATAAAGCCTCGTCAAAGTCCAACTTAAGCAAGTCTTTTAAAACTAGTTTGTTTTTTACGTTTGACCAAAGTCCTGTCTGTGCCTAAAGTTGTGACAGATAGCACAGTTCTCTTGTAGATGGACCACACCAAGACAATATACACAAAGAGTGTGTCCATCCGAGTTTGGCATCTTCCTGTCACATTTTTGACACCTCTTGAACCCAGAAGTGCCTTTGGAGGGTTTGTCAACCATTACAAAAAGACAAGGGCCACAATACACACACACTAACAGTAGTACTAGCAAGAGAGAGAAGAAAAGGCTTTTTTTTTACCTAAGTAAACAGGGAGAAATACCAACTATGGTATTCCAGAATACCTGAAGGTAAAGGGGAAAAAAGTACCAATGATGGTACTTGAGAAGAAACTACCTAATGATAGACAGGAAAATATATGCACACACAAGCTAAAGTATCAAAGGGAAGACAGGGTAGTGCAGAAGAGAGAATAGTCAAAAGAAAAAATTAGAAGAGTGTAACTTACAGTTTACTTGAATAATAGTTTTTGCTCGAGAGCTCAGACAGAATGCATCTGGCACTATGAAGCGGCAAATGAGATCCGAGGTGATTTGGGGAGGAGTATTATGTGTAGAGCTTAGCTCAAGAGTTTTGGAAGGCACAAGCTAGAATAATGGCCAAGTCGGTTCAGAGGCTCGGAACTGAGCCCACAGTCAAGGATTACGTGAAGACTGACAACATCAGATCAGTGGATTATGTGTAAGAGCTGAAGCTACTGAGCCTAAAGTCTAATGAAGTGGCCAAGGCTTGATCAGAGGTCAGATCTAAGACCATCCGTTGAGGAACGGATGAAAAAGACAACAATCTAAATAATTTAAAGCAGATTTGTCCTCACAAGAAAAAAATGCAGATAAAACATTCTTCATACTTTCACAATTAGTCAGAATAAACTTAACCATATAAGCCTGACAGTTCAAAATTCTGAAAACCAAAGTTGCTGAAACATACACTATTTTCCCATTTCCATCAATAAACTTTCCATCCTTATCAGAATGAGAAGGAAAGGAATTAACTAAATGTTTATCAGCAGTAAGATTAACGAAAGCTATAGCTACTGGGTAAGATTTGAGGTCAGTATATAAAAACTTTAAAAAACTGAGGAACTTTATACAGTTTATCTGCCTTTTTAATGGCAGAAAGGCTGACCATCAGGAAATTAAAGGCAGAGAAACTCACATCTTCCAAAGCTGACAGAACTGGAGGAATTGGTGAAAGCTCAAGAATTTCCTTCTTTAACAGCTCATAAAATTTACTAAGGCACTGAGAAACCTCATTGTATTCCCACTGAAAACATTGAGACATTCTGGAAATAGTCTCAAAGAAAGAGTAACCCCAAAGGGAAAGGGCCTTTGGCTAAGTTTGCTGATGACTGCAAGCTGGAGGTAATCACTAAATCCCTTAACGATGTAGACATCCTTCAAAAGGATCTGACTCAAACAAATGATTGGTGCCACAGACAAGGCCTAAAACTAAAGGCAAAACAATATGAATAATCTTACCCTTTGGGAAGTCAAATGCCCCTGCAAATTATAACATTAATAGCACAACCCTAAGAGTGGGCTCAAAGGTGAGCGATCTAGGTACACAGACGGACAGTAGCCTGAACTTTGACTGCAATGTGTCCACAGTGGTAATGAAGTCCTTCTCTGTGGCACAGCTATTAAGTAAAGACATGGCATCCAGATCCAAGGAAGTTATATTACAGTCCTACTGTACTCGGCCCTCATTAGATGAGTAATTGAGTACAATGCACCTTGCAGCATGTACTTGACCAGGCATCTGAAACAGCTAGGGCAGCCTCAGAGATTCCTTACAAAAACACAGGGTGTAAACAACACACCCTATAACGATTAACTAAAAGCCCTATCCCATTATTCTGTCTCCTACAGACTATTAAGGGGTGATGTATGCCGAACCTATAAGGCACTCTCAAATCCAGCCCTGATGGAAGTGTTACACATTTGCAAGACAAACTGCATGAGGGCCACCCAATCTAAGGATCTAGGCCTGGTCTGTGACATGAACAAAACATGCTGGAGAGATGGATGTGTCTCAGAGATTATCCATTCTCTGGTACATGCTAGGTATTCATGTAAAGCAGAGACCTTCCCTGATCCTCTTCAAACACAGTTTGGATCAATGAATGGATGGAGAATTCTAAATTCACTCCTGAGGTGGCGCACATATCAGTTATGGACAGGGCAGTCTGTAAAATACTAAAAAGCATAGGCACAAATGTCTAAGCCATTCTCTAGCCCTTAGGGATTGAAAATCAGGTAAAATTTAAGTAATAAAGGCTAGCCTTGTAAGGGCCCTTGAGTCATTAGCCTAGTAGTCTCCTATGAACGTACGAGAAAAAGAAGTTATGTCCTTACCATAACGTTCCATGTGGAGTGTTCATCTCGCCTTGGTTATTACACATGGGTTCGGAGCCGATCCTCAGCTCCGTGCCGGCCGACTGCAAGCTCTGCATCGAGAAGAAGCTCGAGGACATCTAATACCCACAATCCCCCTCTGCCTTTACCTCAGATCTAGTTTGCAAGCAAACCAGACATAAAGCACGCACACATGCCAAACTATATAAATAAAAGTACATATAAACAAACATACCAAGGGTATGATAGTAACACTAATACTGCAACAGCAGAAGGAGAATACTCCAGACCAGGCACCAAATCGAACGTTCTTCCTAAGGGTGGGAAGGGTGGGAGTGTAATAAAGATGAACACTCCACATGGAGCGTTATGGTAAGGACATAACTTCTTTATGTGAGAGTGTTCAATCTGTTCTTACACATGGGTAGCGTCCCTAGCTCCATGATCCTGAGGAACTCAAGGGAGAACGTTCTTGAGCACAGTGGAACCAAAGGTTGCCCTATCCCTAGAAACCCTGTCCACTTTGTAATGAGAGATAAATGTATGTGGTTTAGCCCAAGTAGCAGCCGCACAAATAGTGTCTAGTGGTAAGCGAGCTGCGTGAGCCAAAGATGTAGAAACTGATCTGGTGGAATGTCCTTTGGGTTTTGCTGATAATGTTTGATCAGAGGCTTCATAAACATATGTGATACAGTCAGTTAGCCATTTAGAAAGAGTTAGTTTCGTAACTGCAAGACCCTTTCTGCTGTCAGCAAAAGCTACAAATAGTTGATCAGATTTCCTGTGATCTTTTGTTCTATCCAAATAAAATCTGAGTTGTCTATGGACGTCCAGTTTGTGCAACATATACTCCAATTTATTAGAGTGGTTCTTAAAGAAGGTGGGTAATTCAATGGACTGATTAATATTACTAGAAGAACAAACTTTGGGGAGAAAGGATGGATTAGTGCGTAGGATACTCTGTCAGAATGAAATATTAAATAAGGATGTTTGACAGAAAGGGCCTGAAGCTCAGACACTAAATCTAGCAGATGTAATGGCCACTAGAAATAAAGTTTTCCATGACAAAAATTTCAATGTGCAACTTGAGGCTGGTTCAAAGGGTGGCAACATCAATTTAGAGAGCAACAGGTTTAAATTCCACGGTGATGTCGGACTTCTGACTGGTGGTCTGATATGAAAAGAACCTTTTAAAAAGGCTTTATAAAGTCTGTGAGCCATAATAGGCACCACATTCCTCTACATGATAGTTAGAAATGGCAGCTAACTGTACTCTTAAAGTAGCCGGGGAAGCTCCTTCATGAAATAGTTCAGTCAAGAACTCTAAAACCTTGTTTAGAGCTCTAACAGGGTCCAAGTGATGTGACTCCTAAAAGACAAAGCTTCCACTTACTGGTGCAAGTCTTTGTAGTGGAAACTTTATGAGAAGCTACTAAAATATCTTGAACCGCCGATGTAAGGGGAACCGACCTGGCTAGAAAGGGAGCAGCCAAGCTGCTAGATGGAGAGATTCTAGAGATGGGTGAGGAACTCCTGACCAGTGAGTCAGTAGATCTGGCTCTGGGTCCAGCATCCAAGGTCCCCGAATGCGGTGATGCAATAGAAAGGAACCAAATTTGACGAGGCCAGAACGGGGCAATGAGAATAATAGTCCTCTGAAGGTTGTTGGCTTTCTGTAGAAACTTTGCAATCAGGAAATGGAGGAAAAGCATATAGGAGACCGGGGCCAATCGTGCACCAGCATCCCTGGGGACTTCCCTGGAGGGGTAATAGGGCAAAGTAGCTCCTGCATTTGGCGTTCATTGGAGACGCAAACAGATGGCTGGCCCCATTTGCGAAAAATCCTTCTCGCAACTGACTGTTTGAGAGACCACTCGTGAGGCAATAGTATTGCCCTGCTCAGCCTGTCGGCTATGACGTTGGATGACCCCAGGATGTATCAGAAAGCGACGGTGGACTCTGCCCATTGCCAAATTCTCATGGCCTCTCTGCATAGTTGGTAAGACCTGGTTCCCCCTTGCTTGTTTATGTACCAGACTACGGACATGTCTGTCTGAACTGCAATGGTCCCTGGAGGAAGAAGGGGAGCAAAGTGTTGCAAAAACACTGCCCTCAACTCCAGAACATTGATGTGCAGATTGTACTCCAGATTGGTCCATTCGCCTTGGACTGTCTGTCCCTGAAAGATGCCCCCACCCTATCAGGGAAGCGTCCGTGGTTATCGCTGACGTGCGGGTAGCACAAATGGTCTTCCGCTGGATAGGTTGCAAGTCTGTAACCACCACATTAGGTGTGATTTGCATGTTTTCGTTATCAATATTTCGTGAGTCAGTGGAAGTTGTTGGAATGACCATTGTGCAAACAGAAGCCATTGTAGCACTCTCATGTGCAGTCTTCCCAATGGTATCGCAATGAGAGAAGCTGCCATGAGACCCAAGACTTTCAGAACAATTTTGCGGGTGACTTTCTGGATGACAGCAGAAGGGAAATGTTGATTTGAAGTGCTACTATTCTTTCTGTAGGAAGTTTTAGAACTAAATGATGCGTATCTAATTCCGCTCCTATGAATAAGATATGCTGTGATGGCTGTAGCAAAGATTTTTGAAATTTACTGAAATTCCAAGGTGTGTACAAAGTTGTAGGGTGTAATCCCTGGCTTGTATCAGTTGGCCTGGTGGTGGCAGACAGGAGCCAGTCGTCCAGATACGGAAACACCTGGAATCCTAGGCGCCTCAGATGAGGCGCTACCACTGCCATGCATTTGGTGAAGACCCTGGGGCTGTAGTCAGACCAAAGGGCAGGGCTCGAAACTGATAGTGACTGGCTCCCAGCGGGCGCAAATGATCCCTGGACGCCCTGGCCATTTTGATGTGGTAGTATCGTCCTTCAGATCTATCGAGCACATCCAGTCGTCCTTCCGTAAGAATGGAAGGATCGATTGAAGCGTGACCATTCGGAACTTTTCCTTCTTGACAAAGGTGTTGAGATGGCTTAGGTCCAGAATCGGCCTCCAGTCCCCTGTTTTCTTTGGAACTAAAAAGAACCTTGAGTAAGTTCGAATCCTATTTGGTCCGCTGGGACTGGTTGGATGACTCTTTTTCTAGCAGCTTTGAAATTTGTGTAGCTGCTGGGTCTCGCAGATGGGGTGGTACATCTGGGAGTTTTCTTTGGAATGGGTGTGGATAGAAATGGGATTTTGTAACCTCTGGTAACAATGCTTTTTACCCAATTGTCTGAAGAAAGGTTTTGCCAGGCCTGAGGGTATAAAGCTAAGCGACCCCCGACTGCCTCCAGAGCAGGACAGTCGGGCCTCCTCTCAGGAGTGCTGAAAAGGTTTGCCAGGGAGGTTATCCCTGTCACCTTGGTTTTGCGGACCCCCTCTGCCGCCCCCTCTGCCTCTAGAGGGGGCATCACCCTGTGTGTTTGGGAAAGATCCTTGGGGTTTTCGAAACCACATTTTCCCACCACGTTGCCCTTTGGGGTATGGTCTGGAAGGGGTGGAAAAACGGACTCCGACAGCAGACAGAGTCTTTCCCTCCTGTTCACACCGGGTAAGGGTCTCCTTTACTTTAGGGCCAAAAAGTGTGGCTCCATCAAATGGGGCGTTAGTAAAGGAAGACTTGAAGGCTTCCAAATGAACATAAGCGCATCCAGGATTGCCTACGAAGAGCAATCGCTGAAGCCGCTGCCCTACTCGATCCTTCGGCTGCGTAGGATATCAGCCTCATGGACGAGTTTACAATGGATGTAAGGGTGTTGAGATGCGCTGTAACTTTCCCTGAAACAGCAGCATCTGTAGTACCCTGGAGGGTATCTCCCAACTCTTTGACTAGATCCCTCTGTAAACGTGTAAAATGAGTCAAATAGTTCAGGGAGCATAGAAAGCCGCTGAACTGAAAATGCGCTTCCGTATCTGTCCATGGTCCTAGAATCTTTGTTAGGCGGATGGACAGATGAGGAAGACTCCGACATCTCCTTTTGCTGCCACCACCATGGCGTCTACTGGAACTCCTTTGGTGAGGTAAGCCTTGTACTGTGGTGCCGTAATGTACTTATTTGGCTTCCTAGGGACTGGTTCCACCGTGTCAGGTGTCTCCGAGCAATCAACTCCATTAACTCATCGAAGGGCGGAGTGACCCAGGAGGAGGAAGGGCGAGCACCAAATGCCTTCAGCAAAACTGACTCATCCTCAGAAGGGGAGGGATTGCCAGTCACCTCTCTGTTTTAGGATCTCCAAGATGTCAGAAAAGAGACATCTTCTGAAGGTGACTTAGGGGGCCCTTCTGACTCATCTAAGTCAGTATCAGATGTCAAGGATTCTTGTGGAGAATCCAAGTGTCTCCTCTTACACAATCTTTTCCTAGGGACTTCTTCGGGGAGCATCCGAAGAAGCCTCCGAGGAAGAGGGGCACCCTCCAGGGGTGGCTGAGACACTGGTGCCCGACGCTTGGACATGGCCGTGGGTGCAGAGGAGGATAACGGTCCTTTGTGGGGAGGAGAAGCTGTTCCTGCTGATGTGGTTGTCTGGGTATACAACACCTTCCTCATGAGGTCGAAGGCCCCGGGTCCCAGTCGAGGTATCTCCCGGTTCGAAGAAATGGGAAGAATCCCGAAACAGGAACCGAAGGCACCGACCCGAGGACGGAACCGAGTCGATCCGCCGAGGCCCGAGGAGCGTCGGAACGAAACATCGGTCCGACTCGGTCCCGGAACCAAGGATGGATCTTCGCCCCGAGACTCCAGTACCGGATCGGATGGAGTCGAGGTGAACGATGCCGACCGAGAAAAGCGGTTCTGGCACCGAGGGCTCCACAATCATCAGTTCAGCTTCTTCCGGCTCCGAAGACTGGACAGGTCTCGGAGGAGGAACAGATGGAGATAGTGGCAGGCCTTCAAGTCTCGACATCAACTGAGAGGAGACCGAGATAAGCTTGGATAGGGCCGTATGCTCCATCAATTTCTGCACCACACGGTCCACATCGGTGTCGGAAAGGGGCCTGGAAGAACGAGTCGAAGGGATAGTCGACCTCAACAGAGTCGGTGGAGGGAGCTCCGTCACGGTTCCAAGACTCGAGGCTCGAAACTGCCAACAGTTGAACACTCGGCCCGAAGTCTGTGGAACCGGTGATCTAACTTTACGAAGAGCTCGGAGCCGATGACTTGGGCTCCGACGTCTTCGATTCCTTCGAGGATTTGGATGCCTGGTCTGAAGCATCCAGAGCCTCCTGGAAAGAGGGTTTCAACAACCCTCTGTCCATCAGTTTCCTGCGCCTATCTGTCATGACCCTCCCACTAAAAGAGTGACAAATAGAACAGTCCTCTTGTAAGTGGAGAGGGCCAAGGCAGTAGACACAGGAACTGTGGTTGTCCGTGACCGACATCTTTTGGCCACACTGGCAACGTTTGAATCCAGATTTTATTTTCTCAGACATTTTGAGGTAAGAGAAAAAAGTCAAGTCCAGTAACAGTCAATTCCAGAGAAAAAAAGGTCAAATCCGGTAGATATGTCAGTCCGTTTGTCAATCCAAGTAGGGGGGTAGGCCCCGAAAAACTCTATACCAGTTAAAGAATTTAAACTAAGTTAACGGAATTTCACTCTCTACACACACACCATACACTAAATACTATAACTAGTGTTTTAAACAAGTTCTCTTGAAAATTTAACAAAAAGAAAGTTAAATCTTATCTGAAAAACCCTCGAGCTAGCCTCCAGCGATGCGAATGCAGCAGCAAACTAGATCTGAGGTAAAGGCAGAGGGGGATTGTGGGTATTAGATGTCCTCGAGCTTCTTCTCGATGCAGAGCTTGCAGTCGGCCGGCACGGAGCCGAGGATCGGCTCCGAACCCATGTGTAAGAACAAAGGTGAGATTGAACACTCTCACATTCAGCTCTCTTCAGAGTCTGAATCAGAAAAATGAGGAAAAAACCTGCATCTGTCCCTTCATCTTCCTACTCAGATTCAGAATCCTGAATCTCTTCAGGAAAAGAGGTATCCTCCTTTCTTTTATCACAAAGCAATAAATAAAAAAGGATCAAAAGCCTGAACAAAATCGTGATCCAGACCCAGTGAACTATTCCTATCTAATGAAATTTGAGGAGGAGTAGATACTTGGCTAGATTTCTGCTTTTTTTTGACAGAAAAAAAATGGGGCCAACTGTGTTAAAAATGCAGCAGCAGTTTCCCCAAAGATAGGCACAACATTCTGACAAAACAGGAAAGCCTTCTCTGTTCCCCTCTCAAGACATCTGCAACAACTGGAAAGGCCGCAGAAATACCTCACTAAAAGAATCACAGGCCTAAAGCAGATGCTCTTTGCTGACCATCTAAAAAAACTCCACCTATACTCTGTCACATATCGTCCACTCAGAGGCGATCTCTGCTTAACATACAAAGCCATGTCAAACCCAGAGCTGTTGGACATGCTACACTTAAAGAAATCCCAATCCCTCAGAGCCACACACTCCAAGAATCTAAACCTTGTAAAGAAATCCCAATCCCTCAGAGACACACACTCCAGGGATCTAAACCTTGTCATCACAATGAACAAAACATGCTGGAGGGATAGGTTCCTGACACAGAGACTCCCCAGACTCTGGAATAGACTGCCCATACATGTCAAGCAGAGCGCCTCTTTGATCCTCTTCAAAAGGAACCTTGATGATTGGATGGGAGATAGGAAATTCACCTCGGGAATCACGTCAGACAGAGGTCCTGGGAAGTAAATATTGTGGGAAGAAATAGCCCAGGAATTGTTATGGCTAGGCTCGTATAGGCCCTAGAGACAATAGCATTTTCAACATTTTTTTTTCAGAATCCTTTATTTTCAGCTGGAAGGGAAGAAACTATAATGATGTGGATACATTTCAAACACTGAAACCATCTTTAAAGATTACTTAACATGGCTGAAGATTAATAGTATTTCATAACAAGTACAATACATTGATGGACCTTTTGTTTTCTGTTTCTATTTAAGTCTCTGAAAATTATTTGTAACAAAAACTTGGTATAAGGTGTGACAATGTGAGGTATTGCCAGCTATGTCAGGAGAAGTAGGGCAGTGGATGTGTAACACATGCCAGCACAGCTAGCTGGAAGTTAGTAAAGAAATGTATGTTATTTGAATATTAAACTGATTTGTACAGATGCTTGTGTTGAAAATGGATTTGTAGAGTTGCTTGTGTTAAAAATGTACCAACAGTAGGTTCTGACTGTATTTTTTTTTTTTTATTGTACATTTGTTTACTGGGAAAGTCCAACTGGACACAAGTCCATTTTCAATGGAGGCCCAGGGAGAAAAGCTCTACAAATAACACAAAACAATACAGTACAATACGTGAGAGAGAGATAATAAATCATCATGTAGCATTCATAGCTTATAACAGCGGCAATCATTGAGGTACACAAAGCTCGACAAATAACACAAAGCAATACAGTACAATACGTGAGAGAGAGATAATAAATCATCATGTAGCATTCATAGCTTATAACAGCGGCAATCATTGAGGAACACAAAGCTCGACAAATAACACAAAGCAATACAGTACCAATACATGAGAGAGATAAGTCATGTATCTAGCATTTATAGCTTATTAACAGCGACAATCATTAAGGTACAGAAGAAACTTAAGACAATATATGTTTGAATTAGAGCAAGATAAATATCAATGAGTTAACAAGCTTTCAGGAGAAAGCTGTTTATACATAGCTGAAGCTGTACAAAAATCTTTTGGTATGGATTAACCTGGTGATTGACATGAGCATAGCCAGTCATTCAGATAGTGGGTTTTCAGGAGTTTTTTGAAATGAGAAGGGGAGGTAGTAGAGGTTATATGGTTTGGTAATGCTTTCCAGTTTTTGGTAATGGTGCTGGCAAAAAGGGATTTGCCAGCTTTATTTTTATGCTTGATGACAGTTATTAGGTTCTGGTTACTATATCTTAAGGCTCTAGAGGAAATGTGGGGCTGTATTAGATCCTGAAGTGCTGGGGTTATGTCAGGAAAGTAGTAGAGTTTGTGTGCTATAGACAGTTGATTGAGTAGGAGTATATGAGGCAACTCAGGCCATTTGAGTTGCTTAAGGGATAGACAGTGGTGGGACTTATATGAGGCTTCAGTTGCAAACTTGGCAATCTTGTTATAGCAAGATTCCATTTTATTTAGGTCTGACTGACGGAGATTAGTCAAGATGGGAGAGACATATAGGAGGATGGATAAAAAATGGGTTCTTGCAATGGTAACTTTGGTTTATTTAGTGATAGTGTTTGCGCCTGTAGAGGAGTCCAAGTTTTTTGTTAACTTTCTTGATGGTTTGTGCTGTGTGTATGTCGAATTTCAGGTTACTGTTTATTTCTACACCTAGCAGTTTGGTGTATGTGGTTGGGCTGATTTGAATGTTATCTTTGAGGTGATGGTGAAGTTAATGTTTAGGGGAGGTGATCTGCCCGGGCCAAAAATAATTAGCTTGTTTTTTTGGGATTAAGAAGAAGTTTGATGTTAGTAAATCAAGTTTCAGCTAGAGTGAAGTTATTTTGGGTTAGGATTTGCAGTTCATGTAAGGTGGGGGCTGCACATATAAGGATGGTGTCAGCGTATTATACTATTAAGGCAGAGGGTGTGGATGAAGAGATCCGGTTAGTAAATACAGAGAACAGCAAGGAGACAAGAATGGACCCTTGAGGAACTCCTGTGGTTACTGGTAACAGGGTGGACAGTTGGTCTTGCCAGAGAACTGCTTGCTGACGATCTGAAAAGTAGCTGTTAAACCACGATACAGAGGAGGGACTTATATTTAGGGTAGACAGAGTTTTGAGAAGCATACTATGGTTTACCATATCAAAGGCTTTTGATAAGTCTAAGAATATGAATGTTGGTGAATGATAGTAGTGCTGTGCTGGTGCTGTGGGAAGGTCTAAAGCCATGCTGAGATATGGAGAGAAGGTTATTTTGGAGGTACTGCATTACTTGAGTGTGAACAACGTTTTCTAATATTTTGGACAAAGGTGATAGAATTGCTATTGGACGGTAATTAGTGAGCTCTAAAGAGTTACCTCCTTTTATGCAGTGGAATGATATGTGATGTTTTCCATGAGGTTGGTACTTTGCATTCTGATAGAGACCTATTTATGAGAATAGAGACAGGATAGGCTATGGCATCAGCTGATATCTGAAGGAAATATGCTGCTAGGTTATCAGCTGATAGTGTGGTTGGTTTAATTTTTTTAAGAAATTTGGAAATTACCTTGGTGGATATGGAGTGAAGGCTAAAATTGTGGGTATTGTTTGGTATATTGTGGTGGGTTGGGGTAGTTATTGGTGTGGGGCTACTAGTATTATTTTGGGCATTGGCAAGGGTCTGGACAGTTTCAGTAAAGAATTTGTTAAATTGTGTGGGAATGTTTTGAAGATTATTTGGTAGCACACGGGTTGGAGTAGTGAATTTTTCTGGGTGCAGTATGCTATTTATAGTGGCCCAGAATTTTTGGGGATTGTAGGCATATTTCTCTTGCATGTTTTTATAGTAATTAGTTTTGTCTAATTTGATTTGCTTTTTGGCTTTGTTACGGAGTTCTAGATAGTTCTGTCTCAAGGTAGTGGTTTTGTTTTTGTGATACTGGATCCAGGCCTTGCCCCTTTCTTTCATTATAATTTTAGTATCTTTTCTTAGCCACGGGGGCATGGTCATACCTCTCAACCTGGAAACATCAAAAATCTGGACAAGGCCCATGAAAAATAGGTACAAATCTGTACGCTGCTTAACATAAAATATGCATACATAATTAAGTAACCCCCAGACCTCTCAACTGTCCCTGATTTTCAGGGACGTCCCTGATTCTGACTCATATTTTAGCTCTGTCCCTCTTAATCCCTCCTAAAACTGGTGACTTTTGGAGGAAAGTTGGTGAATTAAACTTAATGAATAATGGCAATAATTAAGAGTTGTAGATTTCTTTTACCTCACAAAATGTACATTAATTCATATGTTGTGATTCTGTGAATGTCTCAAGTTAATAGCACAAATATTTTAAAAGTGTCCCTGATTGTCCCTGATTCTGTTGACATTTAGCCCTAATTGGTTGAGAGGTATGGTAACCCCCCCATCCACTCTGATAGAATTGTGAGATACCAACTTTTAAACGCAAACTGAAGTACAGACAACCAAAATATGGCACCAGAGTCCCCCTGCAGCCATTCCAATGTCCCATTACCTGGCTATTTCACCCCATTTATCATAAACACTGTGTGCATACTGCTTTACTTCTACAATGATTATTTTGATTTTATTTTTACATTTATAGAACAACAATGCACACAAACACTAAGATATCTGCTAAACAAAGCAACACCATCTCAAAATGAAAATAGACTTGGCATTAAAACTTCTCTGCCCTTGAAACTCACATTCATTGAAACAGCATTGAAACCCACAACACATCCAAAGAAAATGCATCTGGCCAGTAGTGGATAAAGATTATCTTTGGGCTGTTCAAATCATAGGTCCCCTGGATTGCACACAAAACAAGAAACATACATGCGTTACTTGATACACCTTCTTGACTTTATTAAATTATATTCCTTGTATAATACAGCACACTTGTTAGACTTAAGTTAGAGCACATTTTAAAATTTACTGTTTGAATATTTTTCCAGTAGGCAATGAAACAAAATGCATGAACCACTAAGGACAAAACTGCCCAATAAACCATGGACATATTTTAAACATTGCTTGTATAATTTTGGAAAGTTGCTAGAATAAAAATGTTGTGTTACCACCATGCATTTTACTGCCAAGTCTTGAATCTAGGACTTTGTGCACTACAGTCAGAGCAACATACCACTATGCCAAATCAGCAGTTTCCAGAAAGACAGGAAGACTGAAACTTAAATGGTCATCATTTAGTGAATTCAGTTCTCACTTCTCACCATAGCTCTCAACCTCTTAGCACAAAAAACCTGGACAAAACCAATAATGGGAGAATACAGCCCCAAAATAGGGACAAGTTTCAAATACTGATCTTATAAACTTAGAAAATTGCTAGAAAAAAAGATGTTGTTACCATTTTTTGTCTGAAGAATATGAAGTCCGAAATTTAAATGCCTGTCATTATTTAGTTAATTCAATCCTTAAGTGATTTTCCACAAAAATCCTGAAAACCACAGTTTAATAAGGATGGGGGAAACTGCCTATAAGATATGCCTGCTATGCTACTCTTAAGAAACATTTGCCTCGTTTCAGAAGAAGGAATGGAAGTTCCTAATTATTGGTATGTGGAGGAATGACTGGAGATACATTTATATTTGATCTTATTTGAGTACTGTAGACAAATTGCATGAAATAGGGACATCTGCTTAGTCTATTTTGTATCTTACACTGGTGGTTCTCACATGGGCAAAACATGGTCACCACACAATTTTACCGTATTTCATTCCTGCTTTGCAGTCTGCTAATGCACCGCATCTGAGACTTACTTTCTGAACTGTGAAGACATTTTTTTTCTCTAACCATGAAAAGAATGATGTGCTGTGTATGTGAACTGTCATCTTTCCTTTGACAAAGTGGAGAAGTGTTTGGGAACTCTGGTACAAAACAAAATAAGAATGACTCAAACTATGCTTGCTGACCATTGCGGAATTATAAAGAATCACCGAAAAATCCTTAAATATGTGTCAAAAGATAATGGATGTATTAAATGACAGACTGCTGCTGCTCCAGTGACACACATACACACCCTAAGCAGTAAACAAAGTCAGTTCGTTGTTAAAGCAAACCAGAACCTCAAAGCAGTAAAACTTCAGTTTGCTCAAAAGCCTTCACGAGCAGTAACAGCACAAAAGTAGTTGTTTTATTCACAGGGAGTTAACGGCAACAGTTCAAAAGCCTTCACGAGCAGTAACAGCACAAAAGCAGTTGTTTCATTCACAGGGAGTTAACCTTAAGCAAACCAGAACCTCAAATGTAAGCAGCAAAACTTCAGTTCGCTCGAAAGCAAAATGTTCACATGTAAGTAGTAAAACTTCAGTTCGTCGTTAAAGCGAACCAGAACCTCAAATATAAGAAAAGCAAAATGCTCATAATACCTTCAGTAACAGCACAGTTCAAAAGCCTTCACGAGCAGAAACAGCACAAAAGCAGTTGTTAAGCAGTAAAACGTCAGTACGTCGTTAACGCAAACCAGAACCTCAAATATAAGAAAAGCAAAACGTTCATAATACCTTCGGTAACAGCACAGTTCAAAAGCCTTCATGAGCAGTAACAGCAAAAAAGCAGTTGTTTCATTCACGGGGAGTTAACCTTGCATAAGCAGCAGTAAAACTGTAAAAGCAGTTTCCATACCAGAAAGTTACCAGAGCAAGCAGTTCAAAACAGAAAGCTTTCCGCTCTCTAAGCCATGATGCCCTAATTCCGACAGGCTGACAAAGCTGATGTCATCGCGCACATGATGACGTCAGCTCCAAATGCGTGAAAGCAAACATTTAAAAAAAAAATCGGGAATGAAGGGGTGCCACTCGGGAATCATGGCACCCCATTATTTGGACCCCAAAACTCTGTAAAAACTGAGTTATTTGGTACAGTTGGGAGGTCTGGGCATAGTTAGTTTTTATTCTAATGGTTTGGGAGGGTGCATGATGGTTTAAGATTTTTAGGAAGGTTGTGTTAAAGTGTTCTATGGCTTCGTCTAGAGATAGTTGTTTTAGGGGAGTCCAGTTCCAGCTTTTTAGTGCACTGATGAAGTTTGTTGCGAACTACTTTGAGGATGGGTTGACTGCTGGTTTGGGGTCTGTCCCTAATTAGGTAGGTTGGATGATGGTCACTTAGACTATCTGGAAGACATCCAGATTGCTGTGCACGACTGGGGTCAGATACCAGGATCCAGTCTAAGATTGACTGGTGTTTGGATGTTTTGTCAATTCTAGTGGGGGTGGTTATGATTTGGGTAAACTTGTGGAGGTTTATGAAGGCCGAGGGATTGTGGCTGGAGCAGTTAATCCAGTCAATATTAAAGTCCCCTAATAGTATGGTTTCTTCTGGAAGGGAGTTAGTTATCCAACTGAGCAGGCTTTCCATTAAAGTGATGTTAATGCCTGGTGGGATATAACCACCTACAATAAAAATGTGTTTGTTGGAATTGATTTTTAGTTTGACAATGATTAATTCTACATCTTTGACTTATTGGTTACTGTAATCCAATTGATATATGGTGAGATGGTTTAAATAATATTGCTACACTTCCTCCCTTTTTCTCTAATCTGTCTCTGCGGATAATATTGTAGCCAGGGGCAGTAATCTCATTATTGTGGTGGTGTGGTTTAAGCCATGTTTCAGTTAATATAATGATATTTGGATTGTATAGAGCTAGTAGGGCATGAAGGTCCTGAATTTTGTTAGGTATACTTTTTTAATAGTATTGCAACTGAATTAAATATATACACGTTAACAGAGGATACTGGAACAAAAGAAGTTAAGCTCAACTCCAGCTAACTGTGGAAAATAGTAAGAAATTAAATTACTGGGTCTAAGCCATAAAGACGTTATCTCACAGTTTTGAATGAAGACAAAGAGACAATCTCTGTAACAAGCATGGTTTGTTGTTAGTCGCTGTAAAAGGAGTAGACGTTTGTAATTGTTTTATGACTTCCAGAAGCTGCACCAGATCTGAACAATGTTCTTGTGTGTGCATTATTGATGTGTTGGTGCTAAATTCTGGCAGTTTCTAGCAAATGGGGGGTTGCAAGGGAACCAGAAGTCAGATGACCAGATGTATGTGATGTTATTCTGTACTTTTCATTTTGGCTGGTCCTTTACAGAATATTTTAACCTTTGAGAGTACTTCTATCTATTGATGACACTGTGGCCACTCCTGAGGCCTGGCTGTTTGGTTAACATTACTATTTGTATTAATATTAATTTCACTACGTATAACTGGGTACCCTTGCAAGAGCCTTAGGTAGCTGGCTTTGTAGTGTCTGGTGGCAGTGATAACTACCTTACAGCCTGAGCAGAAAGGGGCACAGTGGGTAAATCTGTGCCAGCCTTTCCCAGGTGTGTGTGTGTGCGTGTGTGTGTGTGTGTGTGTGTGTGTGTGTGTGTGTGTGTGTGTGTGTGTGTGTGTCAAAATCAAATCACACAGTGTGTGTATGTCAGCTACTTGGAGCAGAGACACGAAGCACTGGTTTCACAGAGAGGGTGCTGGAGGACTTGGCTTGGACACTCAGTTGAGGACTTAACCCTACAGCTGTGCTACTGGGGAGCCTTATTGGGGCACTGGAGGGAGAAATATGTAAAGAAATCCAGACCCCGGGCTGATTATGTTCCCTATGTGCTCATAAGGGAAACTGTGCTCGATGCCTGCATCTGGAAATATTGAATGTATCCATCTGTATTCCAAGTGAACATCCCTCTCCAGTGTCAGTGGAGAGGATTCAGGCTCCATGATTACTAGTCCAGAGTGGGGACACAACATAAGGTATAAACTTCAGTGTTACTACAATTACTTTCCATTAAATGTAGCATTAATGGTTCATGATATAATGACAATTAATATGACACAGCAGTTTATGCCATTAACATGTTCACTCTAATTAAGTTACAGGTAAGGTTTTATATGTGGACTTGCCTACTTGGCAGCATGCACAATTCTGAGCAGCAACTCTTTCAGCTTTGAAAAGTTATCTAGCATTAAGCTATAACCAGTGATTTGTTCAGTGATATTAGCCGCATTTTTTTATTTTTGTCACCTGTGCGTTTGCTGGTTACAGTACTCTGAATGAGGAAACTGGTCAATCCATACATCACACTTTTTAACAAACAGTGTTTTCTGCATGGGGAGGCCATTATAAGGAAGCTTTTTCACTCAATTTAGTTTTAGAGTCAGCACTTTCTGAGGAAGAAGTTCTATATGCCCTCATGTAGGATGAATGGAAACAACTAGATGTCTGCAAATGCCCACAGGCATGCAGTCACAATTAATTATAGTACTAGTGAACACCTCATTAATTTGATTTTATTATACCTTTGAAAGATGCATACATTTGCCCCTTATACATTATAAGGTAAAATATGTTTCAGTATCTTCCTTATGTTGACACCATTACTGCCACATATACTATAATTACTAGAATATGTATAAGCACACTTATGGTAACTATCAGAGGACTGTTCATCTTGGACCTAACTTTAATGCTGAAAAGGCCCTCATTTGTTACTTACTGGTACAAACCTCATACGGTATTCAGCAGATTAATTTTATTCTCTTGCTTTATAATCACAGATGGAAGATTCCAGGGATTACCAGTTTCTTAATGACTCACTAGCTCACTATACCTATCTCAAATAAGTACTCATGGCACCGACATTGGGTGATCTTTGTACAATTTATTACTGTCACAAAAGCATACAGTCAGCAGCTTATTCCTGCCTTATTAACCCATGGTTAGTATTTTACTGTTTGTAATATTACTATGTGCAGTTCTTATTATGTTGGGAAGATAGACTCACTGACACTACTGAGGGTAAACTGGACACATTAAATTGTCCGTAGATGTGTAAGAGAGAGAGAAAGTGTGTGTGCATGCATGGTGTGGAAGAACAACTGCAGCAGGGCTAGTCACCCTGCAGTTTGAATGTTGGCTCTAGATGATGGTCGCTATTGATGGGACAATCCAATCCCATGTGTACAAATGGGAAAAAGAGGGTTATGGGTGGATGTACACTAAGGGTGAGTCACTTAAACTCCAAATAGGAACATCTCTCTTTCATCCATGAAACTAAGAAAGCATTAGTTTAATACAGAATATTCAATTCTAGTTAAACTACTACTTTTTATTCTAGTTCACTGTTTCTACCCCTGTGCTTTCATTACAAATAAAAGAGTTTATTAAGGTAAGACAATAACTGGCTATAAACAATATGTCTAGCACTGTTTGTCTGGTTATATATTTAACTATATGCTTCAATGGAACCAAAGACGTCTATTTATTAGCATCTTAGGGCTTTTAGCTATAAGACGTGCACATGCTGGCCTTCAAGTGCTTTTCATTTACATGTGTTGCAAGTGTAAACGGTTCATTTTTATTTTATTTTAACATATGTGCACTTATTATTAGTGGTAGATGAGGGGATGAGATTATTAACTTTTTTGTAATCTCTTTGCTATATTTTTTGGACAAAACCATTGTGCGAATATTAGGCATTGTTTTTGCTTAATACCATTTGGACATCTTTGTTTTATTACAGGTCCCAAGTTATAGTTTTACTTTTCTGACATCAATGTTCGGTATATGTAAATCAAACTAAAAGCCTGTTCAGAGACTTTTGAAGAGTTTGCGCCCAATCAGAAGTGGATCATAGATCTGATTACCAAACCATTTGTCAGCACTGGTTTTAACTAAACTTGGTGCATTCACCTTCCTGACACATAAGGGCAGCATATTCCACAGCCTCTCTCTCCTCTGCATTGAAAAGCTTTCCAATCACATTCCTGGTGATTGGGACAGTAACATGCTCTTGCTTGTTTTTATCTCCCAGGAAGTGATTTGAAATTTTAACTCCCACAGTAACTGCAATAGCTATATCATATTTGCATCTGTACATTAAAATGAGATTGTACCCTAACAAATCTACAGTTAATGAAAAAAGATATAACTGCTCAAGCCTGAATTTATAATTCAAAGGCCTAACTTTAAAAATCTGTTTGGTAAAAAAAATACTGAACTCTTTCCAGTCTCTTAATCTGTGTATAACAGTACTTGCAGGTGCAGCACAGTACTCTAGAGCAGGGGTCTGCAACCTTCACTATCAAAAGAGCCATTTTGGCCCCTCTCCCACCAAATAAAATTCATCAGGAGCCACAAAATCTATTTGACCCCTAAAATGAAGATAACACAGTGTATAAAGTTTTATATATTACAATACTAAATATAAAAGAATTAAGTTTATAAGAGCAACATTTAAAATCTGTCCCTATTTTTGTTCCTTTATTCCCCTTTATTTGTGGCTCTGTCCAAACTTCTTGTGGTAAGACTTTGAGAGATATGAGAGAGAGGGAAACCTTTCAGGAGATAATGCTGCTGCCAGGGGAGCATCTGATCAATGTCATTGTGTGTGGAATGCATGGCAACGAAACCATGTTATTCGAGCAAGTTTCTAAGAGCAATATTTAAAGTCTGTCGTTCGATCGCTCTCAGTATGTGTGTGTGTGTGTGTGTGTGTGTGTGTGTGTGTGTGTGTGTATCTGTGTGTGTGTGCGCGCTGTGCGGTAGTGGCCATTACTTTTCAAAGCTACAGGGAGCCATTGCAGAGGGGTGGAAGAGCCACATGCATCTCCAGAGCCGCAGGTTGCAGACCCCTGCTCTAGAGTAACCCTGATTATATTTTTAAACAGGAGTATGTGCACACTTTCATCACTACTTGATAATGTACAAGAAGTATATCTCTGGTGACTGAGTAACAACTTCTAACAAATTATGGCATGTTGGCTTCAAATTTAAAAAGATTTGTCAATAATTACTTCAAAATCTCTAACAGACTATGTTTTTACATGGAGGAAACTGTTTAGAGTATACAAAATTATTTGTTTCAAACTTAACAATGTTCATTTTTGTTGATTTGGCTGAGCAAAAAAATGACTGATTTCAACAACTGGCTGTCTTTCTAAATGGATCCAATATTTGCTAGCTTGGGAGAACATGGTTAACGACCATGTTGCTTTGCCAAAGAAGGTCTGCACCTTTCTCGTCTAGACTTTTGAATAGTGGCTAAAGTTTTATCCACTGCCATAGTACCTTTTTAGGCAATACCATATTGACAAACTTACTGACATAGTAAAATCAACTCAACTGAACATCAAGGTGTCACTACTCAGTGGCAGGAGCTTAACTAAAAAACTACATTCCCTCCAAGCCCTCCTCACACTTGAGAATATAGACATTTGTGCAGTTACTGAAACATGGTTTAAATCGGCAAAGACTAAACTGGAAGTACAAGGTTTCAGTGCCTTCCCCACTTTTAGACCAGTAGCTACACAGACAAGGGCAAAAGGTGGAGGTGTCTCAATATACATAAGTAAAAAGGATACCTCTAGGGTGGTCAAACAGGATAACGTGATGGAGTTCTTCATTGTGCAGACCACATAGACAAAAATACCATATCATGCCCTACCAAGCTACAGGTCACCCTCCATGTCCCAAGAAGCTCACAATGCATACATGGACCTGATAGAGGCACTTACCATCCAGCCTAACACCCTACTCATAGGAGAATTTAATTACACCTCTGTAGAGTGGGAAACCTAAATGACCTCAAAGCTACATGCACATAGATCCCTTGACTTTGTAAATACAAACACTCTTGACTAAATAGTGAATATTACCACTAAAGGCTCCAACATACTGGACATCATGTTCACAAATATGGCAGAACACTGCAACGCCTCCAGTGTCTCATATTCCTTGGCAAGGTCTGACCATAAAGCTGTATCATTTGAAATCAAAATCAACTCCATAACCCCGTTAAAATCAGTAACAGTTAGGAATTATTCCAAACACTTTCATCATGTGATGGCTTGTCAAAATTCAATGCCACTCCAAACCTCCTAAAGAGCCCATCTCTATACCGGAAGAATGCAAAGTTCCTGTAATCATGGCTGCACAGGTAAAAACCACACTCGCCAAAGCCAAGAACACAGCATCCATGGAACCTGACAACTTCCCAGGCTGTGTTCTACATGAACTACAGAACAAAGTGGCACCCCACCTAAGTACCATGTTCAATCATAGCCTCACCTCAGGCTTTGTGCCCAGTGAATGGTACACAGCGACGGTTATCCCACTCCACAAAGGAGGAGCCACCACGGACCCTGGGAACTACTGCCCCATTAGCCTGATCTGCAAAGCTATGGAATGTATCACCATGGAACTTATAAACAATGACATTGGTAATCTCCAAACTCTGGATCCCACCCACCCAGTTCGGGTTTGTAAAAGGCAGATCATGTCTCCTAAACCTGATAGACATCTTTGAAGCAGTCACCAAAGCCGAAGATGAGGGTAAGGTGATTCACACAGCCTATCTAGATCTTGCCAAGGCTTTCAATACCATCCCCCACTCTGGAATTATAGACAAACTCACTAAACTAGGTATAAATCCCTATGTCACAAAATGGGTTGCCAACTGGCTCACTGACAGAACCCACACTATGAAAGTAGCAGACTCCAAATATGACTTCAGACCAGTGACAAGTGGAGTACCACAGGGTTCAGTCCTGGGTCCTCTCCTGTTTGGTATCTACTTCTCAGAAGTACAGGCTAACACAAAAGGTCTTTGGCTAATGAAGTTTGCAGATGACTGCAAATTAGGAGCCATAATCAAAACTCCTAACGATGTGGACATCCTACAAAACGAACTCACTGAGACAGATGCCTGGTGTCAAAGCCATGGCCTCAAGCTCAGTGACAAAAAGTGCACTGTCATCCCTTTTGGTAAAAACTCTGTACCCATGAACTACCACATAGGCAGGTAGTCCACTTAACATTGAAAATGTGATGAGACCTTGGCACACAGGTGGACAGTAGTCTCTCCTTTGATAATCATATTACCATAGTAGTTGAGAAATCCTTCTAAGTGGCACACCTCATCACAAAGGCTTTCTCACCCAGGAAAAAAGAGGTCATTGCTCTCCTCTACTCGTCACTCATTATACCCATTATAGAGTACAACGCCCCCTTTTGGTATGTACCTCACAAGACATCTACAACAACTAGAAAGGCCACAGAAATACCTCACAAAGAGGATTACCAGCCTCAAGCAGATGCCCTATGCAGACTGTCTCAAAAAATTCCAGCTTTACTCCATCGCATATCACCTACTCACAGGCGATCTCTGCCTAACATACAAAGCAATGTCAAACCCAGAGCTGTTGGACATACTCCACTTAAAGAAATCCCAACCCCTCCGAGCTACACACTCTAGGGACCTAAACCTTGTCACCACAATAAACAGAACATGCTGGAGGGATAGATTCCTGTCCCAGAGACTTTCCATACTCTGGAACAAACTACCTATCTATATCAAACAAAGCTCCTCATTAGCACTCTTCAAGAAAAATCTTGATGATTGAATGGGAGATAGGAAATTCACCCCGGGGATCACTTCTGTAGCTCTACTCAACAGGGGCACAGGAAAATAATTTTCTTGGGTAGCAAAAGCCAGGGTACCTTTTTGGCTAGGCTTATATAGGCCCTAGGGCCAATAGAATAGTACCTACTTATGAACCCTGAGAACACAGCAGCCTATGCTGAATTCCTCTCAGAAACTCTGTACAGCTATGCCAATGGCTGCAGGGAGGCTGCTGTATCTACCAGAAGTAAGTCCTGAACTAGCCCCAGAAACAAACCACCCTGGTGACATCCCAAATTAAACAGGATATACAACAAAAGGAAAAAATGTGACAAACATCAGGAAGGGTAATTCCCATAAAGATAAAAACTCCCTTATAAAATTTAATAAGCAATTAATAGGGTTAATTAGGTCACGCAATTATCAGATTTGTTAAACATGACCAGTTTTTAGTAAAGTCATGCCATTAAAGACCACCACCTGATTTTAAGTCATTTGACATCAGGTTACAGATGACTCTTTCAAAACATTTGCCCAGAGTACAAGGTAGTCTGATACGTCTATAGTTGTCCATAGTTTTAATGGCCCCTCCTTTAGAAATGGGAATTACATTGGTTTATTTCCAGAGCTCAGGAACAAACCCAGTACTAACAGACTCTTGAAGCATATGCTATAAAATGGGCATGATGTTCTTAACAATGTTGGACAGAAAGAAACCATTTAAGTCATCTGGGCCAACCGCAGAATTAGCACTGACTGAATTTAGATCTTCCCTTAAGGATCTGTATTATCTATTCAGAAATCAGAACACATTTGGGATCAATTACCTCAAGCTTTTCTTCACTGATACTGATTCTAGATTTATTATCTTTTCTGTAGTTCCACAAATGCTTAAATAAGGCATTATTTTTAAGAGATGTACAGGTTTGCCAATGTTAACTCCTAACGGACTGTAGTTTTTTCATATTACAATTCTCAAACCTGCCCTAGCTTTCTAATATCTTCTTTTTTTCAGCTGGGCAGGGTGCTTAAAGGTAAGCCATAACTGCTAAATTCTTCTCTTTGCCTTACTCAATTTCCTAGTCCACAAAGGACATTTTTTTTCACCTGGTCTGCATGGCTGATGTATCTGAACACAGATAGCAAGCAATTTATTAATAAAGTTGTAAAAGACGGACCAACAATCATAAATTATTTTTTAAGCCAAGGAGTCACACCAATTCCATACACTGAGATAATTTTTGACAGATGAACAGTCAGTCCTATAAAAAGCTTTCTTAAGTATGTATCCAGGTGTGGGGGAAGAGTTGAGTATCGTCATTCAGCACACACGAAAAACAAAAGCTCCATTAAAATCTCATCTAAAATTAACATCCAGCATGCAAGTTGTCATTTATTGTGAGTTTCTTGATAATCTGTGATTAACCCAGCTCTACACCTGTCACAACTAAGGAGTTAAACAGATCATCTGAACTGAAGGTCCACTAATCTACTACTCAATGTATGTTTAATTCAGTGGCCTGTAAAATACTCCTATTTTCAATTTAGCCTTGAATTTAGAGACAGTAACCACAATTATTTCAAAGTCTCTAATAAAATTATAAACGAGTTAAATTACAAATGGACATATAAAGAAACTCCACCTTTTGTATCAATGATAATTGTGAAGTTTCTTGCATCCATGAAGAGATTCGTTTGATTAACAAACCTGCACATCTCTTAAAAACAATGTCTATATCAGTTTCAGAAACTTGACATGGTCATCTTTACCACCTAATAAATTTATCAAGACTGCTGACATTACACAGGATACATTTGATTTTTATCTTTTCTTAGTGTCTTTCCCAGTTTTATATCAAAACTCTGGAAAACCTATCATGTTTTTATTGGGATCACTTTGATTGTCTGAGGTCTTCTTAAAAATGTGATTGTTCTTCAAGGATTCTTCCAGGGCTAGGAGTAAGTAGGATTAGGTTAGCCTGGTATAAATACTAACCTGCACAATATTGAATATTATGGAATATGCTACTTACAAGTATGTGTAGATAAAGGAAGCTTTGGTCACAATAAAGTCAGGATTCAGAATTGCTTACTGTGATGCAGACAGCAGAAGCCTTTACACAGAATGTCTCCACGTCCCATTAAGCCTACCTGATTCACAGACCACACTCTGGCTACAGTTTTCCCTAGTTGTGGGCCACCATAGACAGCAGTCTCATTGGGGAAGCCGCATGGTGGCGGCTCCTCATTAACTCGGCATTAACTTAACCATAACGATGGATACAGTAAATTCTAACATCTTAGCATCTAAACCAGAAAGTACACTGCTCAAAAAAATTAAATAAACTTAACTTACAGTGTGCATGATCTCTAGCAGGTAGAATATACCATGACCAAGGACTATACCTTCTGTTCAGTAGCATGGTTTAGAATGGATTTGTCTCTGCTCTCACAGAACTACATGCATTCTGTGTATTAAGTAAAACTTAACCCAAGAGTCTTTCAAATCATACCTCCATATATTTATACATATCAGACTAATTGAAAAAACAATCTGGGTATAGATACTATTTAATTCGAACCTATTATCCAACAACATTATTCAAGTTGCAGGAAATTACTTTATTTTTTATCAGCAAATTATTACATTCACTTTGATACTGGAAAGACTGCTTTGATATCAGTAATAACAGACAATGTTTTAAGTATAATTTCTTGCTTACTGTGTCAATAAGGAAAGGCTGAGAATTTCAGACAATGAAATAATAATCTAAATTCTACACTCAAATGCAGCTTAACATTAATCAGTCTAAACTGAATGCAACAAGACAGCATCAGTTTAAGTTAATACTGAGCTCCTCAACAAATCTCAGTTTTGATAATAAGATATTTCTATACTTTTAGCTATAAACACAGTGATTAGACAATTTCTAAAAGAAAACTACATTTTAAGATTTCTTGGCATCCGCTGGCTCCAGCTTAAAGTCTAACTTTTATTCTACAGTAGGTAACCTTGAAACCCCTAAACCAATCAATTCAAATGACTTTAAATGCTTATCTTAGAATACTTTGCTTCTAGATGCTGTTATTTCATCAAGGATTTTAGAACAACAGGCCTTAATATGCTCATAGGTTCATAGATTAGTACTAGGCTAATTGCCCTTGTAGCCCATTTTAAGCCTAGTCAATTACCCCATGTGAAAATCAAACCCTGCACATTGCGTCTGTATGGTAAACACCTTAACCATTATGCCAACCTCTCTCCCTGCAAAGATTTAAACCCTGCACCCTTGCTACAGAAAACCACTCATTAAGAAGACAGAACTTAAATACTCTGAGCTAACTGCCAGAGTGTTAAGGAGATTAAAAAATTATGTCTGTAATAAAGAATCCTCATTGAAGGCATACCTCTCATCTGTTTAGAATTTTGGATAATGTCCAGACTTTTACCTCCTATTCTTGGTCTGTTCCTCAAAAAAAATTATGTTTTTGCTGGCAAATCACTGAGGACTGTAACTGGCAAATAACAATCACTTGAGTTTTAGACTTCATCAGGGAGAATTCATAAACATTACCAAAAAGTGTACACTACGTATGCAGATTGTGAATTCAAGAAAACCCTACCACAATGCTTGTGCTGACAATTCACTCAGAAAGGTTGCACTAAGTGTACGCATAGTGCACATTTTGTGGTAACCTTTATGAATCCAGCACCATATCCTTAAGAAAAATAAATGTTAGTGTAAAACCTGTTATTCTAGTGACTTTCTAACTTTATAACACCAGTATTTAAATTATGTTCCTGATTTCCAGCCTTTGTTTCACCATTACATTTTGCTTTGCCCAGAATTTGTGCTGTGAGAGTTTGAAGGTGATCTGCGAATTTACCTTAAATCAATTAATTCAGCTTTCATAGATAGGTACTAGGCTATCGGCCCAAGGGCCTATGTAAGCCTAGCCAACCATCCAAGAAAGTTATTTTCCTGTGTCACTGTTGAGCAGAGCCACAGAAGTGATCCCCAGGGTGTATTTCCTATTCCCATCCACTCATCAAGATTTTTCTTGAAGAGTGCTAATGAAGAATGTTGCTTGACATAGATGGGTAGCCTATTCCAGAGTATGGGAAGTCTCTGGGACAGGAATCTATCCCTCCAGCATGTCCTGTTTATTGTGGTGACAAGGTTTAGGTTCCTAGAGCGTGTAGCTTGGAGGGATTGGGATTTCTTTAGCTGTAGCATGTCCAACAGCTCAGGGTTTGACATAGCTTTATATGTTAGGCAGAGATCACCTTGGAGTAGGCGATATGCTACGGAGTAAAGCTGGAGTTTTTTGAGACGGTCACTGTAGGGCATTTGTTTGAGGTCAGTAAATCTCTTTGTGGCCTTTCCAGCTGCTGCAGATGTCTTGTGAGGTACATTCCAAAAGGGGCGTTGTACTCTATAATGGGTCTAATGAGTGTAAGAATAGAGGGGAACAATGACCTCTTTCTTCCTGGATGAGAACACTTTTATGATGAGGTGTGCCACGTAGAAGGACTTCCTGACTACTGTGACGATGTGACTATCAAAGGACAGACTACGGTCCACCTGGGTCCCAAGGTCTCTTATCACACGTTCGGTGTTAAGTAGATTGCTGCCTATGTGGAAGTTCATGGGTACAGAGTTTTTACCAAAGGAGATGACACTGTACTTTTTGGCATTGAGCTTGAGGCCATGGCTCTGACACCAGGCATCTGTCTCAGCAAGGCCCTTCTGTAGGATGTCCACATCACTTGGGGACTTCACTATGGCTCCTAGTTTGCAGTCATCTGCGAACTTCGTTAGCCAGAGGCCTTCTGTGTTAGCCTGTACTTCAGAGAAGTAGATACCAAACAGGAGCGGTCCCAGGACTGAACCCTGTGGTACACCACTTGTCACTGGTCAGATTTGGAGTCTGCAATTTTTACAGTGTGGGTTCTGTCAGTGAGCCAGTTGGCAACCCATCTTGTGACGTAGGGATTTATGCCTAGTTTATTGAGTTTAGCTATAATTCCAGAATGGGGGATGGTGTCGAAAGCCTTGGTGAGGTCAAGATGGGCTGTGTGAACCACTTTACCCTCATCTACGTCTTTGGTGACTGCCTCAAAGAAGTCGATCAGGTTCAGGAGGCATGACCTGCCTTTCACAAACCCGAACTGGGTGGGATCCAGAGTTTGGAGGTTACCAATGTCTTTGTTTATGAGTTCCATGATGACAAGTTCCATGGCCTTGCAGACCAGGCTCATCAGGCTAATAGGGCGATAGTTCCCGGGATCAGTGGTGGCTCCCCCTTTGTGGAGTGGGATAACTATTGCTGTGCGCCATTCAGTGGGCACAAAGCCTGATGCAAGGCTATTATTGAACATGGTGCTTAGGTGGGGAGACAGTTCGTTCTGAAGTTCGTGTAAAACACAGCCTGGGATGTCCGGTCCCATGGATGCTGTGCTTTTGGCTTTAGAGAGTGCAGCTCTTACCTGCATAGTTGTGACTACAGGGACTCTGCATTCTTCGTGTATAGATATGGGCCCTTTAGGGGGTGGGGGGATAAAGTTAGCACTGAACCTATCTGCCAGGATTTTGGCAATATTAGTTGGTTTTGTAATTTTCGTGCCGTTGTGCTGTAACTCAGAGCAGATCTGGGTGTTGCCATTGAGATTCTTGACATCGCTATAGAATGCTTTGTTGTTGTCCTTAGAATTAGTGGTGATTTTGTTTTCGTAGCTAGCTTTGGAGGATCTTATATGGGATTTCAGCTTCTTACTGCTCCTACACTTATGGGATTTTACTGTCTTTTGCAACAGTTTCTTCCTTCTGTTGTACAGTTTGTTTATGGCAGGGGACCACCAGATTGGCTTCCTTTTTTTGGAGGATAGCATCTTGGTTCGGTTTGGGATAGCACGATCCATGCACTCGTATAAGTGCTTATAGTTTGCATTTGTGTAGGATTTAGCAGTTGTAACTGTACTGTCCATCTGCATGGGTATCATGAAGTTCACCACGTCTGTCTTAAGAAGCATGAAGTTGGCTTTGGAGAAATTTTGTACCGTGGTTTCCTTAATGGGGGGTGGGGGCGGGATGTGGATATCAAGGGTGATTACTTATGGTCAGATCGGACAAAACAAGGAGTTGACTTCAGGTGTGGAACACCAGTCACTCATGTTGGTAATGACTAGGTCTAGGATATTGTTGCCCCTGGTGGGGGTGTGGATAAGTTGATTTAGGGCATTGGAGTTTATGAATTCCAGAAAGCGTTGAGCTAAGGAGTTGGTACACGAGTAGTTTTCCCAGTTAATGGTGGGGTAGTTGAAGTCGCCCATTATTAGGGTGTTTGGCTGAACCCTAATATTTTCCAGTACATCAAGAAAAGAGGAGTGGGAATCCTGGGACATGGTTGGGTATCTGCAGCAAGCTACAATTTTGGCTGCAGTTTTGCCCAGAGTTAGTTGCACTTGGATAACCTCGGATGCATTATGCTGAGCAACTAGCCTGGCAGTGTGGTTATCCTTAATGAATATGGACACACCTGCATCTTTGGTGTTTCGGTCCAGGTTACATGGCCGAAAAGTGTGGTATGAGTTATAGCCTGGTAGTGCAGGGGTGCTCTCTGGAGCCTTGAACCAGGTCTCAGTCACCGCACAAATATCAATGTTCTCCATTTTAAGGAGTGCCTCAAGTGACTGCATTTTGAGATTTAGACTTCTAGCATTGAGTAGCATTACTCACAGTTTTTGTTTGCCTGTTCCTGTTACGGTGGTGAATTTGTCATTTGAACCTTGCCTAAAAAAGGCACTATAGAGACGGCAAGAGCCTTACCCAGTATCCAGAATCCCAGGGGTGACAGGTGCAGGCCATCTCTGGCAAAGCATCGGGGTCTGTTGATCATATCATCCCAAGCAGACAGATACTGGATCCCCTTAGAATGACACCAGAAGCTAGCCACTTGTTGAAGTCAATCATTTTGTCCTTGTACTGTGGGATCATTCTGGGCGATGGCAGAATGCTACTCAGGGGTAGGGTCATACCTGCCTGGGCTACAAGATCAGAGAGCTCTTCCATGTCTCTTTTCATGTAGTCCAGGGAGGTACGTCTCAGGTTATTCACACCAACATGGACAATGGCAGAGTCATATTTGTACTTGTGGAGTGACCTGAGTGTGTGGGTTATGTGGCGGATCCTGGCACCCGACAGGCAGCTGACAGTAACCTTCTCCTTGTTTAGCCTGGTGAGTGGGACATCAGTGTGCCTGACTATAGAGTCACCTATGACTAGTGTATTGGGTACGTTGTTTTTGCCTTATTGGCTGTGGTTGAGTGGCAAACTGAGTCTGTGGGCTATGTGTCATTTCGGTTGTGTTGGGGGATGGAGGTTGCTTGCGTTTCTGCTTTGGAGGTCTCTGTTGCTTAGACAGATTATTATTGAGAGCCGCCGTGAATGTTTTTGTGTTACTACGTGTGGATTTTGGTGGTGTAGATTTAGTGAGACTATGTGATGAGTGTGGTGTGGTGCAAATGTTTACCTTCTCCTCTTGACTGTCAAGTTCAGTCTTGGTTGGAGAGAGTTTTACCTCCAGTTTGGCTAGATAAGTGCATCTCTCACAGGTTGTAGTGTTGGGTGGCAGGAGGAGAGGATTGTCTATGTACATGAGGCAATTTCTACATTGCCTCAAGATGCTCAGATACCAAGGAGAAAAATGAAAGGAAAAAAGTGCAATGCAAACATATAAACAAAGAGCTCTGAGGATTATATGCAGATGCCGGAACCTACTAAGTGGACTGACCAGCAGTATGCTTACTTAAAGAAAACTGTGGTCAACCAGATAGATCCTTTCCAAGTGTTTACTAGCTACACTCTTTTTGGTTATGATAACATTGTGACTTTATCTGGATAGGTTTAGGCTCATGATAAAATATCAGTAACTACCACCGCAACATACAACAGAAATACATCTGCTCAAAGTACATATAAGGCTGCCAAAGGTCATCCAACCACACATTTTGAAAAACATTACAGGGTGGCTATCCAGTCTGCGGGTCAGTGAAAAATCTGCTGGTGCAGATCTTAAGGGAATGCGATTAGAGACCACCTACCCTATAAAGCCTACAAGCTGCGGTACAGCTATCTGAATCCAGCAGCAGTGATACTTATGATGCACACAGCACAGGTCTGTTAACTCAGCGTAACAGTATAGGCCCCATCCTTCCTTCCCCTGACAGTGTTTGGAAGTATAAGCACAATAAGGATAGATTAAAAGGAAGCTGGAAATAATGAATATCATGTATGTGGCACCTGAACAGTTCAGGTGTGGATCAGTAAATTGTAGTCATGACAACTTCCTTGCAGGAGTTACCTGTAGGAGTGTGCCAGAGGAAGGACTTTTTTTAATTACTTCTTGTTTAATGTAAACACCTTAAATGTGAGAATCCCATACACTCTAGAATACCTTGTAGTTTAAATTATTTTTATGAAATCTGTTTTCATCTTTCAAATGGATAATTTATTAGGGGAAGAACAACTAAAAGTCTATGGTATGTATTTCCAGCACTGCAATGTCACGTGGTAACAGATCAGACATCATATCTGTCTGTGACCTGGCAGAAAGTTTAAAAAGATGGTTAGTATGAAGCATCATTACACTATGGCAAATTAAAGACTGTGCACTGACGATATTCTAGATTTAAAACAGGGTAATACTAGAATGACATGTGCTATTATTTTTAATAATATATAGATAAGATAACAATGCTTCGAATGATGCAGAAAGTTAATGGTTAGATATTTAAGTTTCTTATATAAACTGGGGATTGAGAGTTGGAAGTTGGAAGATTAGTATGGTTTGGAAAGAAGAGGGATTTTCCATGTTTAAGTATGAAAAGGCATTTTAGCATGGATAAGAAAAGAACACATTCAGCTAATCTAAAAGTCAAATGTATAATGAACGATGTCCCATTCTTGAAGAAAAAAATCGCATCTGCATGAAAATGTTAATAGTTTGGTGCTATAAAGGAAAAATATTCAGCTCTAGCACAGCTGTATCGTGTTTCAAAATAAAGATTATGAAGACATCCAATGTAAAGTCAAGGTATATACCAGACTTGCTCACTTTTTTGACTGGATTCCATCTTCATGATGTTTATACTGTATGTTTGATCCTGTCAAAGGGTGTTTAATAAAAATCTGTTAAAAAGCAGAAATACTGAACTAATAATTCTATTGCCATGCTGAAAGGAAAGTAGGGCTGCTTCTACAGGTCCTCAAGAATCTGTCCAGTGTGCCAGAAGATCCTGTACTAAGGTTTTCAAAAGATCACTAGTCACTGAAACAAATATCTGTGGACTGGAAAGCAGAAAAATTGGTATTTTGTAAAAGGACAGATTAGGAAAAAATCCAGGGAACTACAGGCCTGTTAAGCAGGGAAAGTCTGTCTGTTTCCTTGATGACAACCTCCAGGACCACAACCAACACAGGTTTGTGGGCAGAAAGAGTTGTCAAAAGTGATCCAGTTTTACGACTGGATTAGAAATGAAAATGACAAGGGAATACTGGTAAACACTGTGACTTTGGACTTCAGAACAGTCTTTGAGTCAGTCCTACATAGGATGCTGGGAGGAAAACTGGATGAGTTAAGAGTTAGATCTAAAATTAAAAAAATGAGTTAAATGGTATGATATAGAGGGCTGTAATGACACAAAATAAATATTAGGTTGCTGGAAGGAGTCCTGAACAAAGACATCAGAAGGTACATGGAATGGAGGGGAAAGAATATGATAAGAGGATATAGGAGTTAAAGCTCGTCATTTATGACCACACAAGATGAGGGGGACATGCCACTGGTGCTGAAAATGCTGTCAGAAAAATATGAAGGGGGTATCCTGAAGGAGTAGAATGGATTAAATGGAAGAGGACACAGGCAGCAAACTGTAAACTACTTCCTGGATCTGCAAAACCACTTCACCATGGAATGGAATGTGGACCCACAGAATGGGTAACCAGAATGGATGGTGAAAAGGGAAACAACTGAGGCATTCAGAAAAGTATTAGACAGAGGGAAAAGAGGTGAGGGGAAAGATACGAAAGCAGAGAGCTGTAATGTCAAATGCACTTACAGGGCAGACGAAATAAGTTTATTATCTCATTCTGTCATTGAGAAACTACAACACAAAGGAATCCCATCTAGACACTTTCAATATTACCACTTATTTTCCTCTCACATTTCTTCTCCAAACCACATATGCTGCTTCTTTTTTTCCACAAGGGAAAGGACCTTTCTTTGTCTTTTCAGATATTTGTTAAACAAGTCTAAGAGACATTCTTTTCTGAGGCTGATCTTGCTGCTCTCAAGGGAATAGAATGTAAAACAACCATCAAAGTGTATCTTCCTTTACTTTTTCAAACATGCACACTATTCAACTACTTCATACCTCAACACTCTTTTACAACTAGTCATCTAAATGTAGGAGGAATGAGTAAAAGCAAAGTTTCCTCCACTCCTTGAATCCTTCATTATGACCAAGATATCATTGTCCTCTGTGAAATGTGGCTTAAACCAAGCTTAAAAAAACTACAGTTCTACTTCTCTATCCTATGCACAGACTGCCCTACTGATAAGGTTTGCACATTGCTGCCAGCTACTTGTGAAATAAAACATTTCTCCTGTTCTCTGACTGTTGCATACTTTTCTGTTGATTTGTTCTTATATTGTCCACTGCCAAACTTGATCCCCACAGTGTGACTATATTCACTTGTTACACCGTGCTTCCCATCCCCTGATGCTGATCATCAGTGTGGGAACAGTTTACCACTCAAATTTAAATTCAAATATTTACATCTACTTTTTGTAATACTGTATTTCTTGAAACAGGATATGATTTTTATAGAATTTTATACAGCCGACCCCTAGATGTCACTGTCTTAGATTTATTTTGCCCATGATATCTTTAACCTGCAGTACATTGTTATTAAATCTTAGACAATCAACAATACATTATAAATAATCAATTATTTGATTAGAATTTAATCTGGAAAGAGATCTTTTTTATTTTTATTTTATATTTACATTTTCTATTTGACCATTTAATAATTTTTTCAACACTAGCAATGTATCTATACCATCCATTACAAGTTATTTTGACTATTTTTCATTACTGATGCACGACATACAGTGTCTTGACTGGGACATATCTCTTTGGTATTATGAAAGTCAAAATTATTATGGTCACAACGTTTTCATAGGGTATTCAATGGAATGATGTTTATATTTTAGATTAAACACTGACAAGGCCATTTACGGTAAAACTGTGTTCTGTTGCTCCAACTGTTGGTACTAATAAACTGTACTGAAGGAATTTAGAGCTGAAGAACTCTCTCTGGAGAACTCTTATTTTCTTTTTTTCACATGTATTTTACTCCATGCACATCTACTATATCAGCCAACCTTCTTGGGTTTACATAAATACACATACACATGAATACTTTTGTTAACCAAGGTAGAACACTGATCCATACGGACAGATTCCAGCTCAACCTGGAGAAGGGAAAAAAGCACTACATACATACACAAAGACACACACACATTATATATACATATATAGCCCCACGGGGGCAGGGGGTGCAGGGCAGCTTGCCCACCTGCAAAAAACACAGATGTGCTTTTTTTGAGTTTTTGGAAACTCAATCATATGGTCACCAAAGCCGTAGATGAGGGTAAGGTGGTTCACACAGCTTATCTAGATCTCGCCAAGGCTTTCAACACCATCCCCCACTCTGGAATTATAGGTAAACTCACTAAACTAGGTATAAATCCCTATGTCACAAGATGGGTTGCCACCTGGCTCACGGACAGAACCTACACTGTGAAAGTAGCAGACTCCAAATCTGACTTCAGACCAGTGACAAGTGAAGTACCACAGGGTTCAGTCCTGGGTCCTCTCCTGTTTGGTATCTACATCTCAGACGTACAGGCTAACACAGAAGGTCTTTGGCTAACGAAGTTCGCAGATGACTGCAAACTAGGAGCCATAATCAAAACTCCTAACAATGTGGACAGCCTACAAAAGGAACTCACTGAGACAGATGCCTGGTGTCAAAGTCATAGCCTCAAGCTAAATGGCAAAAAGTGCATTGTCATCCCTTTTGGTAAAAACTCTGTACCCATGAACTACCATATAGGCGGGTAGTCTACTTAACACCGAAAGTGTGATGAGAGACCTTGGGACACTGGTGGACAGTAGTCTCTCCTTTGATAATCATATTGCCACAGAAGTCAGGAAATCCTTCTATGTGGCGCACCTCATCACAAAAGCTTTCTCATCCAGGAAAAAAGAGGTCATTGTTCCCCTCTACTCATTATAGAGTACAACACCCCTTTTGGTATGTACCTCACAAGACATCTACAACAACTAGAAAGGCCACAGAAATACCTCACAAAGAGGATTACCAGCCTCAAGCAGATGCCCTATACAGACAGTCTCAAAAAACTTCAGCTTTACTCCATTGCATATTGCCTATTCAGAGGCGATCTCTGCCTAACATACAAAGCTATGTCAAACCCAGAGCTGTTGGACATGCTCCACTTAAAGAAATCCCAACCCCACCAAGCTACACGCTCTAGGAACCTAAACCTTGCACCACAATAAACAGAACATGCTGGAGGGATAGATTGCTGTACAAGAGACTCCCCATACTCTGGAACAAACTACCTATCTATATCAAACAAAGCTCCTCATTATCACTCTTCAAAAAAATCTTGATGATTGGATGGGAGATAGGAAATTCACCCTGGGGATCACTTCTGTGGCTCTGCTTGACAGGGGCATAGGAAAATAATATTCTTGGGTGGCGAAAGCCAGGGTTCCTTTTTGGCTAGGCTTATATAGGCCCTGGGGCCAATAGCCTAGTACTTACCTATGAACCTATACAAACCCTACACATATATGTATGTATACTTTTCTGTGTGCACACACACACACACACACACACACATATATATATATATATATATATATATATATATACACACACATACATACACACACACACATATATCCATCCATCTATCCACAGCCCCTTTTTCCCATTTTGCACGTGGGGTCAGGGTGTGACTTCAATAGTGACAATCAATTACAGCCAAGATATATAATGTACACACATACACAGACAGTTATGTAAGTGCAGACTGACATTTCAAAGGAAAAGTATATATTTAACATTATAAAATCATATACACTACACAATAAAATGCAATTAAAAGGGTACATTACAGGTGAGGAGGAGGTTGTCATATTATCAAGAATAATTCCTAGAAATCCTTTTAATAATGGCATTCTTTCCAAAGACTTGCCCCCTTTTTTCACAACTTATTAAAATAATATTAAAATAAATAAATACATTTGTTTAACTCATTCCTCTGGCAGTGCTCTTTATCTTCTAAATGGCGGAGAGTCAGCTTTTTGATAGAATCAAATTATGTCCTCACATTTCAAACAAATGTTCATATCTCTGGAACAACAGGGGTTATTGCAGAAGTGTAGATGGCAATGTCCTCAGCACAAACTACTTTTACAGTGGTAGAATTTTTTAGGTTCTGCATCTTAATTCTTTAGGTTCAATGTCTTAAAATGGATTTTATAAGACACAGTAAAGAGAAATTATTAAGTTTATAATATTTTGTAAACAAGTTACAATACCTAGCAACCACTCATGATGCATACACACTGTCAGAAGCATTTTGTTCACCCAGTTGACATCTTTCATACAAATCTAAGCAGTACTGTCTTTGCTACTTGGTTGTCGACATATTTAGAAAAAGATGAAATTCATGACAATATAAATAAATAAATAGAATATGAACAGTTAATATCTCTTTACCTCCACTAGATAGATGTATGATGTCAATACAGTTGGGTTTGCAACTGTGTTAAGCTTTAAGATTAATTTTTTTAATACTTTAAATGAAGCATGATGTTAGAATTACTAATTCAAATATGAATAACCAATATTTGATGCCTAGAGGCTTCAGTAGGATGTAGCTGCAGAAGCACCTGAAGGTGTCACTCATCTGTAATGAGTTAAACTTGGAGATTAATCTTGAAGTTAAAGGGGAAAAAACATCATTTTAGTATCAAAGGCAGATACTTAGATCACACAAAACTAAGTAAAAAAAAGGCCACAAATAAACAAATCTGTTACTGTATATTTATACATAATCCTGTTGGTTTGTCTAACCACCAAATAAATCTGGTCTATTATCAATACATTTTTGGGAAAAAAGTGAAAACAGTCAGCCTAACATGTTAATACTTCCTTCCTAGATGAAAACTGTAAATAAGAATTCTTAAATATCGTCTTCATCTCCAGCATGTATGACTCCTTACCTCATTCTCCCCTAATGAACATTTTCTTTCTAACTTTTATCAAAAATGAGTTTCATTAAGACAGACTGAAAAATTCCTGACAGCCTGCCTAAATATGGCATGACTGCTAGTGAAGGACTATTTTTAAATTTTTTTAAAACTCTAAAAAGACTTTTATTTTTCAAACTGTGTTACTTTTCAGTCTCACCCTGTATCAAGAAACCTGTCCACAATTCTGGAAAGATTTCCTCTTCCAACTGCCTATAATCTCCACCCCGTAAAGTACTATGGATTACACAACTATAACATCTTGATTATCTAAATAAATACTACATTCTTCGGTGTAGATTCAAGTATTAACAGCTATGGGCAATGGCTTATTTACTAGTGCTATTTCTAATGACCTGACAAAATCTTTCAACCTAGTCAATCATGATCTCCCAATTAATTTGTAAAATTCTTCATACTTTGGTCTTGCAACCCTGTTCTGTAATAATGTTAAGTGGTTCACAGATGCATAAGTTCATAAGTGAAGACTGGACTTAATGCCCTGTAGGGACATTTTAAGCCTAGCCAATGTCCCCAGGTCAGAATTTAACCCTGTACCTTGTGTCTCTGAAGTGAAGGACTTAACCATTATGCCAAACCCACCCACTCAGAGTTAAACTAGGTCCTAATCTCTCCTCCTCCTCTGCTGTAAATTCTTGTTTCCCCACGGTTCAGTCCTTGGTCCACAGTTTTACTTTTTATGTTTTTCTTCTCTCTGTGTTTTACATTTTAACTTAATTCTTTATGGTGAAAGTCCTGTTCTTTTTTTGAGACAATCTGTGTCTTATCCATCTATCAAACAGGCCATTTTTCTAAGACTGACAAATTCTACTCAACTGGCGGAATAATAAACAAATGGTCTCAAAGTGGAAAAAGGGGGATTTTTTTTGCAGTTTAAGCTACCAAAAATACATCTTTCCTTTGGTCTTTTTCTGTGCTGTCACAACCAAGACAAGCTTGCCCATTTGTTCCCATATCTATTAAATATTCTGGATCATTTTCTCATTACGTCCCAAACAACTGCTCACTCTAAACTTTAAACTGTTCCCTACTTTTATGCTGGACACTCTGCTTTCACATTCCTGAAGCCAGAGTTCCAACAGGTAAGGGAACTTTTCACTCCCATCTTGAATATGGCTTCACAATGCTAGTCGGTAGCCACTTCCTTTATAAAGAATCTCCAAGATCTTCACATTCTTTGCAAAACAATTTGCAAATTCATTATCCTTTCTTCTCAGTTCAAACTTCACTGCACTGTCCTCTTTTGTGGTAAATAGTCTTCCATAAAATAATGCCCTGTTTTTTTTAACTCCTCTTATTTATAAAATTCTTAAATGATATTCCACAGTAAATCTCTCTGCTACAGTCTATCCCAGAGTAACTCCATGCTTTCTTTGGTCTAAGTCTGATAATGTCCCTAAAATTCAAAGAGTCAGTAATAACTCTTTGGGTTACTCTATCCATACATTCTCTACTCCTAGCCCTATAATCAGAGATGATCTTCCTGCAAATCGCACAAACAGTGTAAAACATCTCAAAAGTCATATCTAAACTTATGAAGTTTCTTAAACAGAAAGCTTCCTGCTTTTGCTTTCCCTTTCAACTATTACTTAAATCTAAAATATTCTAAACAACCTGCTTCTTCTGGCTTTGACCTAATTACTCACTGCCATTTAATTACTGTCATCCATCTGAACCCCTACATAATCCACCTCTTTAATACTACATACTATAATGCAAACAATCCTTTCCTCTCAAAACATTTTTCCTATAATGTGTGATACAGTACATGTACTTTCACCATTCTTGATATGCTACCTGCGGCATTGTGACTATTAAGTAGATTTGAAAAAAACTTTGCTTTCATATGCTTTAAATTGTTTAAGTATTACTGTAAAATCCTGAAAATGTCACACATGATTAGTGTAATATGCTATTAAAAGCATGTAGAGCATAGTGAGTGACTTTCAAGAGGTATGATCGAAAGAAAGACTTAATCCATGATAAAGGACAGATTATTATCCCAGGGATAAAAATTCAAAGGAGGATATTCCAGGGTGACTCTCTGTCACTGTTGCTATTCTGTCTTGCCATTAATCCATTAAGCTGTTTACTTAACAGCTTAGGCCATGGCTACAATTTGGCTGCTAGAAAACAACAAAGTCAAATGACTTCTCATCTTCTCTTTGTCGATGATTTAAAACTGTAAACCTCATCAAATGAGCAACAGAAAGCACAGGTGCAGGTTGTCAAAACATTTTCAGATGATACTGGAAAATCATTTTGTCTTGATAAATGTGCAAAAGCAACCTTTAAAAAAGGAAAACTGCAGCACCAGGAAAACATCAGTTTGGGACAAGAATGTGATATAAAAGAACTTGAGCAAGAGGGAGTGTATAAATACTTGGGAACTGATGAAGGATCAGCAATAAAACATGAACAAATGCGAATAAAACTCAGTAAGGAGTACTTTAGAAGACTTAAATTCATCCTGAAAACAGCATTGACATCTAGGAACAAGATCCAAGCCATAAATCAATTTACTCTTCCTGTCCTAACTTATAGTTTTGGAGTGATTGACTGGCCCCAAAAAGTGTTGGATAGATTGGATATTAAACAAGAAGGATGCTTCACGCTCACCAAATGATTTATAAAAATCAGCCTCACAGTTAGACGTTGCCCGTTCAATTCTCAGACCGTCTTCTGTGTGGCGACATGCGTGAACGGGTGTTCCTTCGTTGAAGGTTGTGCGTTAGGCCCGGCAAGCCAGCACGTAAAACTCTACTGCCAATCATTAGCGGACCGGAGTTCCGCTGTGGCGACCCCTAACCGGGAAAAGCCGAAAGACACAAACAAACAAGTGTATACCAAGATTATATATTCCCTGTTCCAAAGGAGGGTTGGGCCTCCTTGAAATTGATTACATGTATAGATCTGCAATCATGGGACTCCACACATATTTACAGACCTCACAAGATTCAAATGTAGTGAAAGTTTTGAAACATGAGGAGAATAAATCTAAGATGACATCTCTGCTTAATTTAGCAGAAGCATATCAACATCAAGCAGGAATGGAAATCAAACCAGAAGTAGATAAAAACCAGGCAGCAACTGAATGTGCTAAAAAATAAAAGAAAGAATATAAGTTGAAGGGCCAGATGAGAAGGCAAGAAATGGGGAAACACATATAGTTGCAAGTTTAGAAAACTTCTGGGAGAGCCTCATGTCGATCAAAAACGAACACAGGAATGGTTAAGGAGAGGTGAATTCACATCAAGAAATGAAAGGTTAATATTGGCAGCCCAAGATAGTGGGCTATATACACGCTGGTTTACAAAGTCCATTGAACATGTGGGAGAAACACACATATCTAGGTTTTGTAAGACCAAATTGGAAAGTCACACACCTTGTTGCTGGTTGTGACCCACTAATGGCAGAGGGACTGTATACTGAAAGGAATAATACTGTGGCGAGACTGTTACACTGGAGATTGTGCAAACATTATGGTATCAAAGTGACTGGAAACATGAGACACAAAGAATCATAGAAAATGATTATGTTTATATCACGTGGGATCACCCAATACCAACAGTTCAAAAGATAGATGCCAGAAAACCGGATATAGTGGTCCAAGAAAAGAATACAAAAGTAGCATTGATCAATGAAATCTTTACTGACCGTCAGTACCACTGCTTTCAGTTTCTGATCATTGAAATCAACATACCTAGTGACTACAGTGTCGTGTGTAGAGAGAGAGACAAAGTCATAAAATACCTTGATCTGCAGGCAGAAACGAGAGCAATGTGGAAGAAAGATACTCAGACAGTTCCAATAGTAGTAAGAGCAATTGGTCTTATAAAAAAGAATTCACAATCATATTTAGATATGTTACCACTTCATATAACACCATACGAATTGCAGGAGGAGTCATTATTGGGCACATTGCGGGTGCTGTGAAGAGCACTTTTGGCTGACATCAAAGAGTGGAACAAAACTAATTTCATGAACTTTAATCGTACTTTGACTTAGGAATGGGATCCATTCTAGTCATGGTATTAAAAACCCTAAAGACTTGGAGAAATTAAAAATGACAGAGGGGTATGGCTCTTCAGGAAGGGAGTGAGGCTACTACTAGAAATTCAATTCGACTCCCAGAACAGATAAATCTAACAGCTACTGCATTCATAATACCTGGCCTTAGCAATAAGTGAATTACATGACTTCTTGGTCAATATTCAGCTAGGGTCACCTTTCAAACATTTATTTATCTGAAGTAAACAAATATGGCATCAATGTTTCTTTTGTTGTTTTTAAACTAAGCCAATAACTAAATAACTATCCCAGTATGACCCTGTTTAAAGTAGCCAAAACTGTGGTAACCAATGGAGGAGGTGATATACACCTGACCAAACCAGTCATATATAGGATTTTGGATGATTTTAGCTTTTTTCCATCCAGAATCAAGACAATCAAGAAACATCAAAGATTCTCTAAATTAGACGTGTCCAACCTGCGGCCCGCAGAGCTCTTCCATGCGGCCCTCAACCTCTAACTGCAACATGGATGTACGCATGCTCCAAAACACTTTTTTTGTTTTGTGTTTTTCACTCCCGTGACCTGTAACGCTAATGTCAGTGTGCGCATGCACCAAAGCACCCTTCTGGTTTTGTTTTTGAGCCAAAAAAGGGTCAGTGTGTTTACTCCATTATTTTGCGCCGAACAATCAGTGTGTGTGTTCTCGCTGAAGAGGGACTCATGTATGGATTTGCCGCTGTTGCCTTTGAAAGGGACAGCAATTACCTGTGTTAATAGGTAAGTTCAGAGTGAGTGAGTGCATACATGAAAGCAAAATTGTGTGCGTGAAAGTAGAAGAGTGTGTGTATATGTGTGCATGACAGAGAGAGACACATGCACAAAGAGGCTAACAATGATCAGTCTACCTACTGAACACAAACAAGTTAGCTCTCAAATATATCATACATTAAGAGTACACTTTCATTAAATTGTGGCTTCCCTGACAGGGAGAGTGTTGTATTGAACATTAACTCATACCTCTTAACTGTATGGATTTTCAAAGAATGTCTGGATTTTTGCCTCATCTTCCAATTTGTGTCTTCTGCTTAGGAAATAAAAGTAGTCATCCAAGGTAATACAGTTCCAGGGAGTAAGAATGAGACAGCAGCCTAGGGTTAATGGGTCAGTAGTGGACTGACTATGTGGGACTGTTGCATATAAAGTTGTATTGTTTTTTCAGACAAACAAAAAAGCACCTAGTACTGTTTTTTCATTGGTGGGTTCTAAGCAGTGGTAGATTGGACAACAGTAAGCATAGCTTTGGTGGATCATCAATACTGGCAAATCAAGTGGGCACAATGTCATTTTTTAAATGTTGGGGGAGGTTCCGATATGGTGGGCGTCTAGGTATTACCCTTTCCTAGTAGCTCCAGCTATCGATTTCTAGTCAACTAATTTCAAGTGGGCTGTATAGGCTGATTTTCTTATACTTATATCTGCTTCTAAATCGTGTTTCTGTGAGAGGTCTTGGAGCTATTTAAATATCTTAAATTAACTAAAACTCTCTACATTAAACTTCGGAAGAGCGCTACGATCACTGCACGTGGATCCTTAGAGGCCTGAAATCCAGCACCATACCGTGTGACAGCTCCTTTTACTCAGAAACACACAACGAAATCATCTATAATGTCTAAAGTTTTGGATATTATGGACACTCAAACGAAATCTAAGTTTTCTGCCTTGTCCACATCTCCTGAAAAAGATGCTAAAAGACTGAGGTCTTCAAAACTTACATCAGATCACCCGAGAGAACCGATGAAACATCAATCCGAAAGCGCGCTGTTACTGGAAGAGTTAAAGAACGCGCTCTCTCCTTTACAGGAAACCATCAAAGATTTATCAATAAAAATTAACTCTATGGACTCAACAATACATAAAATTGCAGATAGGCTAGACCTAGTAGAAGAAAGATCTAAAGCAAATGAACATGAGATTGGTCTAGTCAAAGAATCCATCCTGTTAAAGGATAAAACGATTAGCGCCATGCAATCCAAGATCTGTGATCTTGAGGCGCGAAGTAGAAGAAATAATTTGATCATAAGGGGCTTGAGTGAGACATACGAGCCTAGCCAATTAATAGATACTGCAGCCCAAATTTTTGCTACTCTCTGTCATGATATTAGCCCCACACACAAGTATGAGATCGAGAGAGCTCACAGAGCGTTACGGAGAGAACAGTCACTCACACTGCCAAGACCAGTCTATGTTAAGCTGCTTAATTTCCACGATGTACAACCTATTCTTGCAGCTTTTAAAAAAATTAAAAACTTCACATGGAACAATCAAACAATAATAATATCGCAGGATTTACCCCTGGAGATAAGAGAGATGTGTTGCAAACTATCTCCCTTTTGTGCAGAACTTATTCGCAGGAAGATTAAGTTCCAAATGAGATTTCCTTCCACTTTATCCTTCATTTATCAAGAAGCGAAGATATCTTTGTCTTCTCCTGGTGAAGCTAAAGCTACTTTCCTTAGACTCTTCGGGTCAGATCCTTCTATCAATGTGATTTGATGGCTGTGATGGCTCATCGCTATCTACTGCAGAAACATTTATAGGATCAGTCTTCCCTTTTTAAGTCACATGTTGTTACTTCTTTTTGTAAAACATATAGATGTAAATGTTTCGTTTTATTTTTCTTGTTTCTTTTTATAAAATATAGGAACCCTCCTTTAGCTGCGGAGGCTCCACGGATCCTTTATTTTGTGGCGCACATTAAACCTCGTTAGTTACACACCTTACAGGAAGCTCGACTCGCATATCCTCTTTGTCGGATTTAAGGACCCTATACAGCCTTAATTCTAAATGACTTGAGCTTCTTTCGAAGGTACATTTATAGATACTGTGAAACCTTTGCTAGACTTGTTCTTTCTCAGTTGTCAAGGACTGCTTCTACCACCTGTTTATTCCGTTATTCCTACGCTTACAACCGAGAGTCCTATTATAGCACTTATTATGGAAGGTAACATTAGGTTAGTGGATTTCCTGAACTACGGAATTTGTAGCATATCAACATTATTGAATGAGTGTCAACTGAGTCAACGGTACTCTTTCATTGCTTCATTTCTTACATGTTACTTTAAGCATCCTACATTATGGAAGACTCTTATTAACCTTTGAAGGACAGTGTTCGAATGACCTACCCAGTATTTATAATCCACTATTTTTTTCTTTTTTTTTTTTTGCTGGATGCTAGTAGGAATTAAATAGGGATTGTGATGTCCTGGTTTGGGCCTGGTATGATGTTGTATGATATTTGTATCTATCTTACCTTATACATTGCACTTTTATGGCTAAAATTAACAGTGTGTTATTTAGATTTAGTTTTTTTTATATTGTATAGCTTAGATTTTCTCTCAACTGCTGGGGTAATGTGGGTATGCACGGGATCGGGGTTGAGGGATTTTGGTGCCAGATATTTTCAATATGTTGCCCATCTCTTTGGTTTTTTAATTTCTTACGGTGTTTATTTCATATATCTTTATATAAGTGACTATACAGAATTGCCTCATTGGCTCTTATCTCACTATGTTTAGTTAGATGTCTACGACCTTAAAGGTTTCTTCCTGGAATGTCAGGGGACTCAATATCACTAACAAAAAAAAACTTGTGATGCATTTGATTCTCAAATCCAACACTGACATATGCTTTCTACAGGAAACTCATTTACTAAGTAGTGACTGGTCCAATGATCTTAAGAGGACATGGATTAGTGATATTATTTCGGCAGGGACCTGTAACAATTCCAAAGGTGTGGCAATTATTGTTAAACAATCCTTTCGTTCACTGATTACTTTGAAAGGAAGTGATCATGAGGGCAGATGGTGTTACTTTACATGTTCGATTCAGGCTTTAGATAATCCAATACTTTTTTTGAACATTTATGGTCCGTGCTCGGAGCATGAAGATTTTATTATGATTATTTACAATCTTTTACTTAAGTTTCCCAATCACAGTTTGGTTATTGGAGGAGACTGGAACATTGTTGTTAATCCTCAGATAGATCGCACACACAGGAGTAGGACTGGAAGCACAATAATGTGCAGAGCTTTATTAGACTTGATGGAAGATTTTGATTTAATTGACCCCATTGCTTTTGCTGCCAGGGCCCCATTGAGTAATTTAAATCATTTCACTTACTTCTCTAAATGTCACCATTCATGGTCCCGGATAGATTACTTTCTTATCTCAAGTTCGTTTGAAAATAGACAGATAAAGTTTGCGACTGAACCTCGTTTCCTATCCGATCATTCAAGAATTAATTTGGAAATAGGCTCAATTCGCAACTCATCTGAGATTCATAGATTTCCCATTTGGTCACTAAATTGCAATCTTTTGAAAGATCAATCCTTGATTACTGATATAAGTATAGCACTAAAAGGTTTTTTTGAGACTCATAAGGATGTGACTATTCCTTTTGATATTAGATGGGCAGCAGCTAAGGTTGTGCTCAGGGGTGTGTTTATTAATAAAGCGAGTTTTCTTAAAAAAACGCGAGCTACCAAAGAAGCCACATTACTATCGGACATTAAATTACTTGAAGAGAAACTAATAAATAATTACTCTATAAATCTAGAAAAGGAACTTATTGATAAGCAGAAAGATCTTTTTGAGTACCACCAATCGAATCTGTCTATTCAGGAGTTTAGGTATATAGCAAAATTTTCAGAATATATGCAAACTCCTTCCAGAGTTTTAGCCAGGTTAATTCTTAATTCACCCAGAGCTCCGAGGATATCATGCATTCATTATAATAACCAGACTTATAGATCGGATGGGGAAATCACTCAGTTATTCTATCAATTATTCTCGGAAATCTATGCAAACAATAACCCAGTAGACAGGAGAGAAATGATGGAGGAGTTTCTAAATGGGATTATCTTTCCCAAAGTTACTGAATCTCAAAAATCTTTGCTCTCTGCCCAAATAACTAAAAAAGAAATTTTAGACGCTATTGATAATCTGAAATTGGGAAAGGCCCCTGGTCCGGACGGCTTTCCCTCAGAGTTTTACAAAGCATTCAAAGACACCCTAGCACCTATTCTATTAGTTTTATATAATTCCTTCGCTAATAATGGCATTGCTGACTTATATATTAATCATTCTCATACGATTTTGATTCCCAAAAACACACTAGATTCTACTAACCCTAACAGTTACAGACCACTTTCACTTATAAACTTGGATATAAAAATTTACTCTTCTATACTTGCCAAGAGACTTAATATGGTTATTAAGGATTTAATCTCCCCGGAACAAGCTGGTTTTATGCAGGATAGGCATACATGGGACAACACTATAACACTAGAATCTTTGATAAAGTTAACTAAACAAGATAAGAATCCTAAATATGCACTGGTTCTAGATGCATCTAAGGCTTTTGACCGGGTGAATTGGGACTTCCTGTTTCTGGCCCTTTTGAAATTTGACTTCCCTCTTGAATTTATTTGTTTAATTAAAACTCTATATAATAGCTCTTTTACCCGCTTATATATAAATAAGACATATTCCAATCCTATCAAGATTACTAATTGCACTAGGCAGGGATGTCCCTTATCTCCCTTACTTTTTAATTTATATTTAGAAGTCCTTCTCCTTTTTGTTGCACAGAAAACTTATCATGCCATTCCTAAGATATGCAATACCAATATAAGATTTACAGCTTTTGCTGATGACCTAAATATTTATCTTATGCATCCCTTAAGAGATGCCAGGAAAATATTGCACTCACTAAATACGTTTGCGGAGGTCTCAGATTATAAAATTAATGATAACAAATCCCTTGTCTTTCCGATTAATCCTGCAGCTCATTGCCAACTTTTATTCCCAACCTTACCCTTTCATATTAATTATTCTCTAGAGTATTTGGGTGTCATTTTTGACCACTCGCATTCTTCTGTTTTGCAGGCTAATCTTAATAGGACATGGTCCGTTATTCAACAGGATATGAAAAGGTGGCAGCAATTAAATTTATCTATGCTGTCTAAAATTTCGATTGTCAAGATGAACATTCTCCCTAAAATTCTCTATCAATACAACTCCTCTCTCTCTCCGGTGACAATCACTCTTATAAATAGGATACAGAAAGAGATCGCCAAGTTTATTTGGCACCCCAAATTGGTCAGGATGGCTTATTATAAGCTCACCTTTCCTAAATCAGTGGGGGGTATGGCGCTGCCCAATTTTATCTTATACTATAGAATTATTCAAGCAAACCGAATTCTGGCTATTGCCAATCATGTTCATGACTCTTCACAATGGGCTCCGACATGGATCAAACTTTGGTACAATCTCTCGAATAGTAATAATATCAACCCGAAAGCCTTACCCTTCCTGGAAAAAACTGGGATTAGTGAACTTAAGTTGCACAATACTCTAAAAGGCTTAATTAAAACTTTCCAGGAATTATTTCACTTCTTGGGCTTAACTAACGCTCTTCTCCTATTCCAGCCCTTCCATCTTAATCCAAATGTTAAAATGAATAATCAAATGTTGAATCTTAGCAATTATCCACTGGTTAGAGACTATACCTTTTGGGATCTTTATAAATATAAACATCTTTCACTCAGGGAACTTAGAGAGGCTTTGTCACTCTCTAAAGCATATATTATTATATTGAGACAGCTTCGAGATCTCACTGCATTCTTTCTTTTAAAATTTCAAAGCTCAGATTCAGAGATTGACACAGTTGTTCAGCTCTTAAATAGTCTTCGTTCCAATAAGCATATGCTCTCTGTAGCATACAAATCCTTCTCTTCTTATCTATATAAAGGAGAGATTATTTTTGCTGATTATTGGAACAAGCTAGGTTTGAATTTATCTACAAAACAAAAATTGTGGTCGATTAATCTTACACATAAGTATTCCCCCTTTAAGAAATTTACTTTCACCCAATTTATGATTATAAACAATTTATATATTACCCCAACTCATCTCAATAAATTTAATTCATCTATATCTAACTCATGCCCGTGTTGCCCACATCCCCAAGCCGACATTATTCACATTCTGTGGTTTTGCAAGTATGCTCACAACCTATGGTGTTCGCTTAGGATAAGATTAAGTAAAATGGGTTATCACAAGTCAACGTTATCTTGGGAACTGGCACTCCTCCATATCACCAATATCATCATGACACCTCTTAGACTCAGAGCGCTTATCACCATCTGTCTGTTAATTAAGTTTTATATTACTAAACACTGGCTGGACCGATCTAAATTATCTTGGAGTGAATTTACTGCCCTGGCAATTAAATATATAACCTCCCAGAAAATGATAATTGTTAATCCACGCAAGAAGGTGGAAATCCAGAAACTCTGGGATTTTATTTTTTAACTGTTAACGGTGGTTTAGTTCTGTTTTGAGCTTGTTGTTATGACTTTTTGAGTCCCATTATCTTTGGCTTGATACTTTGAGTCTGTTTTGAGTTCTCCTAGGGAGATGGGCACATGCTTTATTGGTTAGCAAGCTAGATATGGCACTTTGTATATAGTTCTTTGTGTTAGTTGATCGTTTTGTATTTGTATTATTGTATAAATTGAAAAAAGAATTTGGAAAAAAATAAATGTTGGGGATTTTAGTGTGTATGTGTGTGCTTATGTATTGGGAGTGCTGCAACAGTAGATGATTATTAAAGACAGAGACTTACGGACTGTGGAGAATATGTCTCTGTTTCAAAACCTAATACTTGGATATGCATGCCAGAAGTAGATTTTTTATGACATAGCTTCTTGCCATTTACAGTGGATGGATATTTACATTTAATGGACAGTGTATTAGCGTGGGCCTGTGGGGTTCTGAAGGATGCCAAGTCTACCACTGCCAATGTCTTGTAAAGTGACCTGGAAATGGATATTGGGATGTTACTGAAAAAATATAGTAAGTGGGTTTAGTTTAATTAAACAAAGTGTACTTTCAATTTACAGGCCATAATTTAATTTATTTCAGGTAATCCAGATACTGGTAGATTGTATGCCATTAGACTTAATTAGGGAGAGCTATCATTCTGGGGAAACAAGCAGCCCTAGTTTCAGTGAAAACTCTATGGTTGCTTGCAGGTAGGAAGTTGCAGGATTTTGATGCAATGTGTTTTATTTATTATTTTTAATGCATTTGTCATTTCAAAGCATGGTTTTCTTTGATGCAAAAGAAGGCAGGACTGAATGAGCCATGTAATGTTTAGCTGACAATAATGGGATAGAAAGATTATAAGTGATGTATAATGTTTGCAGCTACAGTTGTTTCAATGGTGTCTGTGATGCATAACTATTTTTGGGCCTGTGTCCCACTTTTATTTTTCGCTTTGTCCAGATTTCTTGCTCTAAGGTTGAGAGGTATGGTTCCATACTAAATCAGAAGTTGTATTTACCTTGGAAGACTTTTCGGCATAATTATGAAAAACAGATCCTTTTTAATATCTCTGCTTATTTCTAATAGAAACTGCCATGTAACCTTGCAAATAACCTTCTTATTAAGCTACTTTACGTCTTTTGGAATTGACAGGTATGATTCATCTGTTCGGACATAAGCATAGAGTGCTAATGTGACTTTGATTTCTTGTAGCAGTCTGTGGTTTACATAATCACAATAACTTTTCTGTGTTTCTGTGTGTGTAATCAATTTAACAGTTTTAAAGATGTTTTCCAAAAATAAATAAATATATAATAAATAAATAATCCTCTCTACACTTGGAGCTATTGACAAAGTCTGGGAATTTGTTTTTTTCAAAAGCGAAGGTCAGCATTACAGCTCAGTAAACTGTCAGTCTGTGAGTAACTTCTGCACAAATTAAAAGTCTGTCAAATGGCTTTAGATTGGAAGGAAGTTTATTTTTATTTATTTTATTTTACATTTGTTTACCGGGAAAGTCTGACTGGGAACAGGTCCATTTTCAGCAGAGGCCCAGGGAGAAAAGCTCCAAAAATAACACAAAACAATATAATACAATAAATGAGAGAGAGAGAGAGAGACAACAAATTATGGATGTAGTACTCATACAATATGGCAGAGATTACATTTCGTAACAGTGAGAATCACTGAGGTACAGAATAAACTTAAAAACATTTTTTTTACAGTTATAATTACAGCAAAGCAAATATCAATGAGTTAAGTTTTTAGGAGAAAGCTGTTTGTACATAGCTGAATATAATTTTGCAAATGGAATTCTTAGTTAAACATGCCCCTCTTCTTGGGCAACTAGATTTGAGTAACCAATATTAGATCTTAGCCATCCAGCTGGGAAAGGTTAGTATGTGGATTTTCCATCTGGTTTGATGAAGGCTGTGCTACTTACCCAAGGACTACATTTATGGCTATCCATCCAGCCATCGTGTTGCTGAACTACACTGTTTGATAACGAGAAGAGCTTTTTACAGAAGTTGAAGGTTTTTGTGTCAAGAACCTGTCCATAAAAAGTGGCTTGTTTATGTTGCAGTGAAAGCTGTGGTCTTTGTAGTGAGTGTTTTAAGTATAACCAGTATTTCTGAGATAGAGGAAGTCTCTTAAGGCAGGATCTTTCTTAGCCTGGAAAGCAAGCCAATGATGAAATTTATAGGGCCAGTGAGAGACAGAGGAAAGCAAGAAGCTTTTTAGTCTGTTTGGATAACTAAGTAAACTTAGTCCTTTGACCTTTTTTGTCAGACATGGTTGTAGTCTTTCTTTTGGCAGGGTGTTTTGCTGAGGCACATGCTAAAAGGGGCATTGCACTCAATAATGGCTCTTGTAAAGGAAGAATATAGGGATATTATGACTGCCTTGTCCCTGGATGAGATACCCTTACTAATGAAGTGGGCCATGTAAAAAGCTTTCCTTACAACAGAGACAACATGGTGGTCAAAAGTCAGGTTTCTATCAACCTGGGTGCCCAAGTACCATATGACTTATTGCGTGCTTACAACATTGTTATTAATGTGATAATTTGTGGGGACATCACTCTCCTCAAAGGGGAAGATGATGCATTTTTTGGCATTTACCTTGAGGCCATATTTCTGGCACCAGTTATTTGTTTGGGTGAGACCCTCTTGTAGCTTATTCAGAATTGTTTTATTAAGTCAGTAATGTGAATTCTTTGCTTTATTGCAAATTTGTTGGGTTATTTTTGTGGATTATAGTATTGTAGGACTGATGATGTTGACATTTTACGTAGTTGGAGTGCTGGAATGGTTTTCCCCGTGAGAAATGCTAGTGCTGTAGTGAATATCTGTTTATTTGTAAAAAAAAAATATATATATATAGATATAGATATAGATATTATTTAAGATGTTAGAGTTAACTGTTAGATTAGAGAATTAGAATTAGAATGAGAATTAGAATTTTAAGGCAAATATTAGGCATTTATTACATTTATTCATTGTTCAAATGCACCTACAGTACAGCCAGGAGGTCGACTGTGGTCTTCCGGAGCAACAAAAGAGTTGACTATATGATATATTTTATATGCAGCCCCAAGACCATTTCTGTTCACTCAATGCGGCCCCAGCAAGCCAAAAGGTTGGACACCCCTGCTTATGTAGATCATGGGTAGGACAACAAGGAGCAGAAAAGCCCTCATTTTTAAAACAATAAAGTAGATGTGATGGCTGCAATGTAAACAGCAATAACAACATATAATCAGTGGTGGAGCGGGGTATTTTTTTTTTCTTTAAACATGAAAGGCAATTAGGTATTATGGGCCAGTGCATGGTTTTGTAAGACTAATATAGAAATACTTTATTGTGGCTGGCTAGCAGTTGTGTGTGTAAGAAAGAGCCGAAATACATTACTGAAGCAATTATTTTATTTTTTTATCTTATTACAGTCAGGCATTCGAGATATACACCATAAGCAAAGTTGCTATAATTGTTGGCTACAGACGGGTTGCCTGTGAATGAAAATGACAGACTTTGCTGTAATTTGTTCATTATTATGGTATACAGGGACTAAACAAATGTGTGAAGCAGATGAGAATATTTTACTATGTCTGCTGTTTATGTGCAAAAGCCAAACATTATTACTGTAGCCACGGCCGGCCTTAAGCATAGGCGAACTAGGCGACCGCCTAGGGCGCCGTACAGGCCAGCATCAGAAAGGGTGCTACTTTTAACCATTTATTTCTTTTAATTAATGAAATTCCTCTCGCTCGGCTCCCTGTTCAGGAAGCCTGATCCATAGCGAGAGAGGGGTGAGCGCCCTCCCACTTCCTTACAGCTGCAGGTTGGCTCGGGAAAAAAAAATACGGTACACGAGTCTGTTACCTTAAGGAGCCCAGCCCTGATGCACAACCTTCAACAAAGGTACACCCCTTCATGCATGTCTCCACACAGAAGACGCTTTAGCTGAGAATCGAACGGGACTACGTCTTACTGTGCGGTGACAACACTACCACAGCACCACCACAGGGTGAAAGCCGAAAGAGACATGAAGTTATTATAGTCCAGCGCGGTTAACAGGCTCAGTAATTTAAACACAAATCTGCAAAATGAAAAAAACTTGCAAGGAGTTTAGGTTATTTGTTAAAACTAATTATAAGAAAAATATTTACAGTTTCTAAAGACATAATAAGTCCACAGGAACAGTGCAGAACATGTGTTTAAATTAGTGCCCTTAACAGACTACTCTCGAAGTAATTTTGATCGCACACATGAGCAGGCCATCTTTGCCACAGAAACATACACACCAGCAAACCCACTCTTACAAATTCACCTTACATATAATTGCCGTGAGTCGTCTTACGTTTCTGTAAGTTTGGTAAAAGAACGCTTTTTACTTTCCAGACAACTACCCATTCACGCCCCTATGTGAAGACCATGATAAGAGGTTCTCCGAATACGTAAGTGTTCACCCTGACTGCCTACTTTGGCACGGGGCGTGCCCTAATAGGTTATGTGTGCTACACGCGCCCTTAAAGTAACAGTCCGCTGATATTAAAGGCTTCACTCTATGATGATTAAGTATGGGCTCCTTCTATGTGTTACATTCACTAATCTTAATCACAAATAATATCTGTGGTCAGGTGAAGCATTCCACAAGCATTTGGGGACAGTGTGCATTGCAGAACACTACCTCCTCTGTTGGTTTGTGCAGAAGTGGGAGTGGCTTGTCTGACTGACGTCAAATTTCCCTGATATATGCAAATGACGCCATGCAGATTTGACAGTGACATCATGCATACCTTGGTTGGTAGGTGACTGACAAATCACTGCTGTACACTTGAGGGGGTTCCGCCAGAGACGTGTTATTACATTGCCTTGGTCGGACAAAACAAAGTCGTAGTTTGTCTAATCTTCGGCTACAGGAGTTTATGTTTTCAAAGCTCACCTTTATAAAGTCTGTATTTATATTTTTGCAGGCTTTTTCCTCTTGAGAGAGTGAATTAAATATACTCACATTTATTGTACAGGACTTAAAATGTTGTTTTCTTTAGATGAAATCAGAATGCATTAAAAGGTGAAAATGTCCCTTTATTACTAACTATAATGACTTTAACAGACCTGTTTGCACCTTTGGATGGTGTTGCACTTACAGTCACATTTCACTGTGTATTGCACGGGAATGGTGCATGTATACCTGATGGGGTGCAGAGGAATACCGCTAAGTGTCCTTCTGTGAAATGAAATATGTTACACTTGTGAAACACAGCCCATGGATGCCCACAATGAACACTATAGGATAATATATTTCAAATTGCTAACAGAAGATAAAGATATGCCAGATATCCTAGCTAAAACTATTAATATATGTTTAGGTTAAATGAAACCCTGCTGAAATACAATTAATTTTCACACCACTCACCCCAAATAAAAGGCAGTGTTGTATAAAAATGTACATGCCAATAACTCTTAGATCAGACACTCCCAAAAACTTCTAGATCTATGGAGTAGAAAATAGTAATTTGACTGTTTAATATATTTCACAGCTTAAACATTTTGGCATTGCATAATTACTTGAAACTAAGAGATTTTTCTATACAATCATCAATCTCCTTTTCCCATTTTTATACATGGGTCAGTGTGCTGACTGTCTCCATCTCTCTTGACTGATTGCCACTGTCCTACATTCTTCCATAGTCATGTCTGACTGTCACAGGTCTTGGTTCAGCAGGACTCCTGCCTGCTTCATCCAGGAGACAAAAATGTTCCTGTATAAACTATACATGGATTATCAGGAGAACCTGCTTGGTCATTGTGATGGCCCATTATATGAAACAGATGCTTGACACCAGCTTGCCATGGAGGTGAGTGATGCCATTGGAATCACCTGCTCTGGTAAGCAGTGAAAAAGCATCAATATAGTGACCTGCGTAGGTATCACCCTGAACTGCAGCACCAATGGGAGGTGAGGGAGACTAATGAACACTGTATTGTACAGCAGCATAGGTGACAAGGATGTTTACATGAATGGCTCCAACAGGTGGTGAGGTGTACATACAGTATGTCACTGTCTAGCATGTAAAATTGAAATCCTAGTTTTGTCTCCTATTTCTGCAGATTCAGCTGTGGTGCGGCATGTGTAGCATCTGCAGCCACCTTAGACTGCTCTGGCCAATGCACCTAGTGCTAGGTCATGGGGATGGTCACCCTCTGCAACCACCTTAGACTGCTCCAGCCAATGCACCTAGTGCTGGGTCATGGGGATGGTCACCCTCTGCAACCACCTTAGACTGCTCCAGCCAATGCACCTAGTGCTGGGTCATGGGGATGGTCACCCTCTGCAACCACATTAGACTTCAAGGTGTTTGTTACAGAATGACTGATTTTTCATGCATTTAAACATTGAAAGAACTGGAGTGGCTTTTGTGGGAGTGACCCATCTGTGGGCATGGCTCAAATAGGGGTGTTCCTTGAGTATGGTGTGGGTGGGGCTTAACGGGCGCCAGAGCAGTACTTCGCCTAGGGTGCCGTTTCAGCTAAGGCTGGCCCTGACTGTAACCATTATTATATCACAATCAGATGTCTGGAAGATACAGAGCAAACAAAAGTGACTGCTGGGTAAGGGGGGGCTATCTTTGGATAAAGTACTGCTCTAGTAGCCTTAGCTATGTGGTGAGTTATATCCTGCTAAGGATATAAAAGCTGGCCAGCTTCAGGGCTTCCATGCACCCAAATCATTAAATAAGCTCAAGCTGAGCTCATTGGAAATACAGGTTTGGACACAAAGCTCTTCAAAGCTTTCATGCTAACAAAGAGAGGAAGGTTGAACCCTAAAAGAGCAATGACAGGAAAAACAACAAAAAATATTCACAACCAGACAAACAACATGCAAAAAAAACAAGTAGGATGTTGGGGGAGAGCATCTACCTTAGCAGTGATCATTCAAACATCTACTGTTATGTTAAGTTTACTTACACAACTGGACTACATTACACAGATCACTGCTATAGCAGCCTTAGCAATATGGGTAAATTACCCTAGCTTACTATATTTGGGAGGTAGAAGGGTAATGGACTAGGAACTCATGGAGAATGGTCCTAGCAAAGCCTGATCTACACCTACAAAAGGTATCAAGCTTATAGCACCTTGTAGAGTTATGAATAGAGAATCAAGTTGCTCCTTCTAGAATTCAACCCTTCCAAAAAGCCATGTATAAAGCCAACGCCCTGACACAGTGGGCCTTGTCCCTCCATGGAATAGTTTTATTATGGTGAGTATCATTTGGAAATAAGTCTGTTTTGACGAGGTTGTCCCTTCTTGCCTTCACAGGAAATGAACAATTGATCTGAATATATTCTCCTGAGTTGCCTGGGGAAATCCAAGGTGGACATCCCCCTCATTTTTAGGTTCAAGAAAGAAAATGGAGAGATGGACAGTTTGCCTTAAAGTAATCCAGGATATCAATCACGTGTGGCATAAAATAAGGATTAGTTCTCAAAGAAACCCTGTCTCTGTGGGAAATACAACTGGGTTTACTCACCATACACACCTGCAATTCAAATACTTTTCTTGAAGAGGTCAGAGCCATCAGTTAAACAGTTTTTCATGTTAAGAACCTCGAGTTAACTAGATGAGCTTGTTCAATTAGAGCAAGTGTTTGCTTCTCTAACACAAAATTAAGATCTCAAGGAAGGGCCACTGTTTTTTTTTTGAAGGCCTCTTACGTAAAACCCATTTCAAAAACATTTTAACATGAGAATGCATTGAAAGAGGTGGATTCACGGCCATACATGCTGAAATGGTTGATAAACTAACCTTAATGGAGGAGTCTCCACTATTACCTGCTGCACAAGTCCTCAGTAAACAAATGCCTAAAGGAAATTATGACCTATCATCCAGGCAGTCAGCTGAAGATGACTAGGGGAGGGGTGAATCAAACACTCGTGACCGTGTGGAAATAGATCCATTCTGTCAGGAAGCATGTGGTAACTGCCCCTAGCCACTTCCAAACGAAGGAAGAAGCACTGTTGCCTGGGACAGAAAGGAGTCACCACAATGATTTTGGGGGATTCCTGTAAATTAGTGGAAAGAGAGGAAAAGCATACAGGAACATTTCTGTCAAAGAAAAGGAAAAGAAAAGGCATCTGTCTTTCAGGCTTTCTTGTAATGAGCCCTGGAGTGGAATCCAGTCAGCTGATTGTTCAGAGAGGAAACAGCAGTTCTGCTTGAGGAAACTCCGCCACAGATGGATAAAATCTTGGAAGACCCCCTGATCTAGTTTCCATTTGTGAAGGTCTGTCCATGTCGTGCTCAGTTTGTTTAACATAGAATTTTTCTCTGACAGAATGTAAGATGCCTACAGCATGAGATTGTGCTGTGAAGCTATACCCCAAGCTAACATGTCTAGTCTACAAAGGGGGTATGACCTAGTTCCCCCGTGCCTGTTGATGTACCACACGACTGAGGTATTGTCTGTAACTACTTGAAGCAGTCCATGGGACTAAAGGTGATTCAAAGATTTAAGTACCTTGATCAGGGCAAGCATCTCTTTAACATTTGTGTGCTTGCATCTGTGCTTTGTGTCCCGTACACCTTGCACTTTCTTCTCCAGAAACTGCTCCACAAGCCAAGTCTGAGATATCTGTGGTAAATGACTGCTTCGGGGCAGGGAGGAAGAAAAGCAGACCTGGATTTCGGGAGATTTGGTATCTACACCAAGTGATTTCTCTTCTGACAAACCCCAGTACTAGGATTCAAAAATATAAATGATGTTGGTGCTGGGACCAAGGAGACTTCAGATACTATTGTTATTTTTGTCATGTGGAGTTTTGCCAGTGGTATAATGAGAATCACAGAAGCCACGAGACCCAAAATCTTGAAGTATTCCCTTGCAGAAGTCTGAGTGGAAAACAGAAGAAATAGATCTAGATATAGATTTTTTTCCTGTGGAAGAAAAACTCTTAAGTGAGGTGTCCAGCTGACACCCCAGGAACCCAATGAATAAAATTTATTCCTCTCTGACGTCTCGGCATACACTGTCGTCTCGGAGTACACAATTACTTCACATCAAACACTTGCTTTATATACACTGCTAAATAAGCAATTGAACAATAAAGTCATCAATTAATACCATGAAAAACTTAAAAGACATTTTCTTTAAAGCAGTACATGCCAATTAAAATCAACATTCATAGCCTTAGGAAACAAAGTATCAAACTTTATACACTGCTTCTTTATAAAGAAGTTTATTCTTACTAATACCCCTCCCCCAAAAAAACACAATCTATTTTTTCCAAAATAGTGGCTTGTAAACCAGAAAAAGAACTGTCTTGTGCTTCTAAAAAATGTTGTGCCCCTGAACTATGTTCCTTTTTATTTGATGTATCATGAACATGTTCTAATAGCCTTACTTTAAAAGCCCTTTTGGACTCACCCACATCAAACTTATTGCAAGGCCATCTGAGGGCATAAATAATGCCCTCAGTATCACACCTATAATTCCCACAAACTTCGACCATTTAAGAGTCCAAAATAAGGCACGATAAATTTACATGCCTTGCATTTGACACATCCTACTGTCCCTTTTATTTTTGGTGACTCATATAAGACCTCCTTAGGTCTACAAAACCTTGATTTCACCAAAAACTCTTAATATTCCAACCCACTCTATAGGAAGCAACACGTTTCTTAGGCATCCATGAACTTCTAACTTTTAAATTTGATAACTGCCACTGTGTTTGCACTATCTCATAAAACCTATTACTAAATCCACTATATGTGGTTACAAAATACATTTCACAGTCCGATTCAGTATTGTTATTTATTCTCGGAACACCCTTCCATTTTCTATTATTGTTCCTTATATACTCTTTATTAAATCTAAACCATGCCTTAACAATTAAATCTTCACCATAACCACGCTTTTTTCAACATCTCAAAAGTACAACCTATCTCTCTTAAAAAATCTTGTTAGTCACTGCATAGTCTATAAAGACGTATGCATTCACCATAAGGTAAGGCATCAATCGTATGCCCAGAATGACAAATTGTTGCTTTCAGATAGTAAATGTCCCCTTGAAATTTCCTATGTACTTTTGTAGTTAGTAAACCATCCTCCTTAAGTATCAAAACTGCATCCAGAAATAAACCTCCTTCCCCATCTGGATACGATCAAATGTGAAATTAAATCTATTCGCTTGTAACTCATCCAGAAAATTCTACACTTCCTATTCCCTTCCTTCACATAAAAAAAATACATCAATAAATCTAAAATAACACTTAACATACTGACAAAAAAAATGTTTTTCTATAAATGTATTCAACTTCAAATAAACCCATAGTTAAATTTGTATATGAGGGGGCAAAAGCCGCCCCCATAGCCATTCCACATTTCGGATGATAAACTTGATTATCAAACTCAAAATAATTATTCTTCAAATAAAAATGTACTAAATCCACAATATATTCTGTAGTGGCTGACTCCCCCATGAAAAATCTAATGGCCTCAAGGCCAAGACAATGTTTAATGTTAGTATATAAACTTTTCACACCTAGAGTCACCCAATACATTCTATTTGTCTACTTTACTGTCCTTAACGTCCTTAAAAAATCAAAAATATCTTTAACATAAGCAGGTAATGAAACCACCTTGGGTACCAACAGGAAGTGAAACAATTGCCCCAAATTATAGGTAAAATAATTGCTACCTGAAACTATAGGGTGCCCCGGAGGGGCCTGTATGTTTTTGTGAATTTTAGGTAAACAGTAGAATGCGGCAATGCTATGACTATTCATAATTAACTTCTTCTGAATATCATCACCAGTTAAATAACCTAACCTAGCATCCTTGTTAAGTAAAGATTTGAATTCAACTAAGGCTTCCAGATAATTACTTATATATGCCTTTGAATAAACTGAATTACCATCCAAATGCTCATGGCACATCTTCAGATATTGGGATATATGCATCACAACCACTTTATTTCCCTTGTCAGCAGATTTGAAAACCAACTGTTCATTTTTAGACATATTTGTTAATGCTGACCACTCATCTCTTGTTAAATTATAAACAATATTCTGCTTTTCAATCAAAAACATATTCAGTTCAGTTTCAGTAAAAAAATCAACAGTTTTATGAAAATAATTAATATCAGCATCAAAGAAACCTGGAACATAACTACCATGTGGGGGTAGCCACATTCTTTGATTTCTTGTCCTTGCCTTTTTAAGTGGTGCATTGTGAAATTTTTATTGCTTAAAAACCTCAGCTTTGGCCAGCTAAGAACTTGGTTATATTCAACTGGACGTATAAGAGAATTTAAGTACCTTTATCTGCACTTTTTTTTTAAATAAATACAGTATTTAATTTGATTTAAACTGTGTTGAAGGAATATTTAACTCAAGTGGCAGTTATTCTGCTCTTTAGTAACTTGAACTGAAGCTAGTGTGTTATTTGCTAGTAATTACAGGTGTGGGGGTAGCCACATTCTTTGATTTCCTGTCCTTGCCTTTTTAAGTGGTGCATTGTGAAATTTTTATTGCTTAAAAACCTCAGCTTTGGCCAGCTAAGAACTTGGTTATATTCAACTGGACATATAAGAGAATTTAAGTACCTTTATCTGCACTTTTTTTAAAAAAAATACAGTATTTAATTTGATTTAAACCGTGTTAAAGGAATATTTAACTCAAGTGGCAGTTATTCTGCTCTTTAGTAACTTGAACTGAAGCTAGTGTGTTATTTTCTAGTAATTACAGGTGTGGGGGTAGCCACATTCTTTGATTTCCTGTCCTTGCCTTTTTAAGTGGTGCATTGTGAAATTTTTATTGCTTAAAAACCTCAGCTTTGGCCAGCTAAGAACTTGATTATATTCAACTGGACGTATAAGAGAATTTAAGTACCTTTATCTGCACTTTTTTAAAAAAAATACAGTATTTAATTTGATTTAAACTGTGTTGAAGGAATATTTAACTCAAGTGGCAGTTATTCTGCTCTTCAGTTATTCCCACCCACCCTCACTGTTTTTGTTTTGGTGTTAATCTTGGTGGCCTTGAAACTGCCCGCCCCTCAGCCTACCTCTGGGCCCATCTCATTTGCTCACTCAACTGAGTGCATTGAGATCATATTCTGATTTCAGGCACTCCTACTGTGTACAAAGAGAGCATCTGGGAAACAGACAAAAAAAAAATTAAGCTTATTTCCTGCCTTTCCTGTTAAGTGGTATAGACTATTTGTAGGCTTCTGAGCCCCCAGGCCCTTCTGTGTCTGAGGGAAGCCTTCTGGCTTTTTTTTTTCTTATAACTAGCCAGTTTTCTAGTTTCAGCACTCAAATCTGTTTCTTTGATCTCAGCACTTGTTCAAAAAAAAAAAAAAAAATTTTATCTGCTTTTACTGTACTTGTGTTTCTACCTACCTCATTTTACTTTTGCATCATCTTAAAAAGACTCAATTGTATTTATTACTGCTTGGTGTAACTCATTCTAAGCCTTTTGGTTTAAACACTTGGGCTTCGGACCAGTTGTTTTGCACTGAGAGGGTTTGTGGTCTGCACTGTTGTGGCAGAACAGGTAGCTTACATCCTTCTAGGTTGGGAACTGCTGATTGAGGGCTCAATGTCTGTTATTCTAAAAGTGTATTAATTCTGGTTTAAGCACTTGGGCTTTCAGGCCAGTTATTTTACATTAAGAGGGTTCGTGGTCTGCACTCTTGTGGGAGGAGAGGCTGGACTCTGCCCTTCTGAGCTGGGAATTTCTGGTTAAAGGCTTATAGTGCATGCATATCTGAACTGCTTCTTACCGAAGTTGGTGCGCCTTGTTTGCTGTGGCATAGACTGGATTTGGGCCTGCTGGATCTAGCTTTGTTTGTGTAACTTGAGCACTAATCCAGACATTCTCTAAAGTATTCAATTGTATTTATTACTGCTTGGTTGTAACTTGATTAAAGTGTAGCTATCATTCTAAGTCTTTTGGATTAAGCACTTGGGCTTCAGACCAGTTGTTTTACATTAGGAAGGTTTGTGGCAAGCGCTGTGGTGGCAGGACAGGTAGCTTTCATCCTTCTAAGTTGGGAACTGCTGATTGAGAGCCCAGTGTCCAAGGGTATTAGTTCTGGTTTAGGCACTTGGGCTTCAGGCCAGTTATTTTACATTAAGAAGGTTCGTGGTCTGCACTCTTGTGGGAGAAGAGGCTGGACTCTGCCCTTCTGAGCTGGGAATTTCTGGTTAAAGGTTTATAGTGCCTGAATATTTGAACTGTATCTTACTGAAATTAGTACACCTTGTTTGCTCTAGCATAGACTAGATCCAGGCCTGCTGAATCTAGCTTTGTTTATATGCTTGTTGTTTGTTTGCTTGTTATTTCCCTGGAAGCTAATTCCACCTAATACGCTTCTCAGCGCTTCTGTGGATCACTAGTGATATCTGCATTGCTTACTGTACTAGTTCCTTGTTTCACTTGAAAGAAAGTTACTGTTTGTCGTTTTTGCATTTAGTTACTTGTAACACATTGCACTCAAGTTACCTGGCACTTGCTCACTAAAGCAATTATATAAGTCAGCACTAAAAAATTAAAAGCACTACACCCTCACTCCCCACTGGCCCTTGTTTTCAATTATTAAGGAATTCCCAATATTATTCTAGCATGTCCAAAGGTCAGTTGTCAATCTCCTCTCCGGTCCAGCTGATGAATCTGGGAATCTTGAGGCAATGTTATAACTGCCTCATGTACACAGACAACCCTCTCCTCCTCCCACATAACACAAATACTTGCGAGAGATGCAGCTATTTAGCCAAACTGGAGGCTGAGCTCTCTCAACTCAGGACTGGCAAGACCAGACAGGAGGAGAAGGCAACTACACACACCACAAAACCAGCCTCACATAATGCTACCACACCACTGAATCAATCACATAAACACACAAAGACATACTCGGAGGCTCTGAGTAAAAATTTACCTAAACAGCAGAGGCCTCCAAAGCAGACACCCAAACAACTGCTACCTCAAGACACCCCACAAGCAACACATAAACCACAAAAGCAGTGTGTAAAGCAGTCACAGCCCTTAAGGCCAAATACAACACCAAACATACTTGTCATAGGTGACTCCATAGTCAGACACACTGACGTCCCACTCACCAGGCTGAACAAGGAGAGGGTCACAGTAAGCTGCCTATCGGGCGCTAGAATCCGCCACATAACACAAGCACTCTGGTCACTCCACGGCAAGTACAAATATGACACAGTCATTGTCCATGCTGGTGTGAACGACCTGAGACATACCTCCCTGGACTACATGAAAAGAGACATAGAGGATCTCTCTGATTATGTAGCCCAGGCAGGTATGACCCTGACCCTGAGCATTATCCTTCCTTCACCAAGAATGATGCCACAATATAGAGACAAGATGATCAGCTTTAACAATTGGCTTAATGTCTGGTGTCATTCAAAGGGGATCCAGTGTCTGTCTGCCTGGGATGACATGCTTGACAAGCCACGCTGTTTCAAGGGACGGCTTGCACCTGTCACCCTGGGATTCCGGATATTGGTTAAGGCTCTTGCCACCCCATAGTGCCTTTTTAGGCAAGGCTCAAATTCTAAACCTACCACCCTAGAAAACAAAAATGGGTAGAAACTGAGGATAATGCTGCTCAATGCCAGAAGTCTAAATCTCAAAATGCACGCACTCGAGGCCCTTCTCAGTATGGAGAACATCGATGTCTGTGCTGTAACTGAAACCTGGTTCAAGGCTCCTGAGAGCACCCCGCACTATTAGGTTTTACCTCATATCATGCCCGGCTCCAAAACCCAGACCACACCACAAAAGGAGGGTGTATCCATATTCATAAAGGATACCCACACCTCCAGGTTGGTGGCAACGCAAAGCTTCGGAAACCATCCAGGTGCAACTAACCATAGGTAAAACTGCTCTACAAATTGTAGCATGCTACAGGCCACCCTCTCAAACTCAGGAACCCCACACAGCCTTCCTGAAGACACTGGAGGGTATAAATGTATCTCCAAACACCATCATATTGGGTGACTTCAACTACCCGAATATAGACTGGGAACATTACTCAAGCCCTAACTTTCTAGCCCAATGGTTCCTGGAGTTCATAAATTCAAATGCCATGGAACAGCTAGTCACTGTTCCCACGAGAGGAGAAAATATACTAGATCTCATTATCACAAATATGGGGACAAAATGCTCCACACCGGAAGTATATCCCTCATTGGTGAGATCTGATCATAAACTAATCTCACTGAAAATCCACATCCCGCCCCACCCCAAACAAAAAGACCACAGTGAAGAACTTCTCTAAAGCAAACTTCACACTACTCAAGACTGGTGTGGTATCCTTCAAGGCCCCTGAGCCAGTGGAAACCACAACCCAAGCTGCGGAAGCCCTTACAAATGCCTTCTATGAACACCTCCAGGACTGCATGGATCAGGCAATCCCAAACAAAACCAAGACTCTTTCCACAAAGGGCAAACGTCCAGTCTGGTGGACCCCAGCCATTAACAAACTTTATAATAAGAGGAGAAAGCTATTACATGATAGAACAAAATCCATAAAAGGGAAGTCACCCATGATCATTATTAGTAAAAAACTACGAGCACTCACAAAATCAACTAAGGCCAATTTTGAGAGAAAAATTGCCATGGATTCAAAGGACAATCATAAGGCCTTTTTCAGCTATGTTAGGAACCTGGGTGGAAACTCCCAGATATGCTCAGAATTAGTCCAAAATGATACAAAAATCACTGAACCCACAGACATTGCCAACATACTGGCAGACAGGTTCAGTGCAAACTTCACCCCCCTCTCCCCCCCTAAAGGAGAGATAACTATCCCAGCATTAGCCTCCCAGACATCTCAAATGCGCAGGTGAAAGCTGCTCTCTAAAGCTAAAACACAGCATCAATGGGACCGGATGGTGTCCCTGGCTGTGTGCTACACGAGCTAAATGAGGAATTAAACCCGCACATAAGGCAGCTGTTTAATCTCAGCCTTACCACAGGATACGTGCCCAAGGAGTGGCGTACGGCAACTGTGGTCCCACTCCATAAAGACGGTGCCTCTACGGACCCTGGTAATTACCGCCCATAAGCTTAACAAGTCTAGTCTGCAAAGCTATGGAGAGGATCATAATGGAGCTCATAAACAAAGATATAGGGGACTTGCAGACATTGGACCCGACCCAGTTTGGCTTCGTCAAGGGCAGATCATGCCTTTTGAACTTGGTCGACTTCTTGAAACAGTCACCAAGGCCATTGATGAGGAAAGGCAGTCCATACAGCCTACCTTGACCTTGCAAAGGTTTTCACACAATACCCCACTCGGGTATTGTAGAAAAACTTACCAGCTTAAATTTAAACCCATATGTCACAAGATGGGTTGCAAACTGGCTTAAGGACAGAACCCACAGGGTTAGAGTTGCTGGCGCTATGTCAGACTCCAAGCCGGTCACAAGCGGTGTCCCACAGGGCTCGGTCCCTGGCCCCCTACTGTTCGGCATCTACTTCTCAGAAGTACAGGCCAACATGGGAGGACTTTGGCTGACAAAGTTTGCAGACGAATGCAAACTGGGCGCCATAGTGGAAAGTGCATCGGACACGGATATCCTTCAGAAGGGACTCACGGAAATAGATAGCTGGTGCCAGAGCCATGGCCTGAAGTTAAACGCCAAAAAATGTATAGTCATACCCTTCGGGAAAAACAAGGAAACCCCAAGCTACCATATAGGTGGCAATCCACTAAGCACAGAAGAGGTTATCAGGGACCTGGGGACCCAGTTGACAGTGGCCTTTCTTTTGACACTCACGTTGCTAAAGTGGTTAGAAAGACCTTCTACATTGCCCACCTGATCATGACGGAATTCACATCCAGATCTAGTGAGGTCATTGTTCCCCTGTACTCTTCACTTATCAGACCAATGATCGAGTACAATGCCCCATTCGGGATGTATCGCACCCGACATCTGCAGCAATTGGAGAGACCCCAAAAGTTCCTCACCAAAAGGATAAAGGGACTCCAAAATCTGTCATATGCTGCCAGATTGAAGAAACTCCAGCTCTATTCAGTTGCATACCATCTGCTCAGAGGTGACATGTGCCTGACATACAAGGCCATGTCCAACCCGGAATTAATAGACATGCTCCACCTCAAAAATCCAAATCCACCAAAACCACTAGAGCAAGTGACTTAAACCTTAGCACGGATATAAATAGGACATGCTGGAGGGATAGATTTATCACTCAGAGACTCCCTATGCTGTGGAATAAAATCCCGGTCCATGTGAGGCAGAGCACCTCGCTGGCTCTGTTCAAGAGAAATCTTGACCTGTGGATGGGAGATCGTAGGTTTATCCCGGGAATCATCTCTGTGTCACTGCTGGACAGAGGCACAACAAACTAATGGGCACAGTATTTTTTCATACAAGGGGTGGCGTAAGCCACAAAAATTTGGGCTAGGCTTATAAATGCCTTAGGGCAGATAGCCTAGTATAAACCTATGAACCTATGTGTTTTAACATAGCTCGTATCAAATAAACTGTATGCATTATACTCATCATCCGAGGCACAAGAGAAATAATTCTCTTCAATACTAGAATCAGTGACATTAATACATTCATTTTGTTTGCTGCAATTTAAAGAATTAAACATGCATTTCAATTGTAATTTATTAATAATCTATCCTTGCAGAGAGGGATAGGGTGAAACAAACAGAGTTACGAACGTTATTGCTTAATTGCTTATTCAGCAGTGTATATAAAGAAAATGTTTGATGTGAAGTAATTGTGTACTCCAAGAAGGCAGGGTATGCTGAGACGTCAGAGAGGAATACATTTTATTCATTGGGTTCCTGGTCTTTGTTCTTCGTTGCATTTGCTGTTGTATTTATCCCAGGAACACAAGCTTGTGTAAGCAGTCAAACGGACTTTTGAGTACTGTCTTGGAATTTCAAGCTGCGTAAGAGATCACTCATACAATTAACAAATTCTTGATATTTTGAGAAAGACTGCAAAGACAAGCAAGTCATCTAAATCTGGAAAAATGTTGGCACCCTTTATCCTGCAATGAGCTATAACTGAGGGTCGACACTTTTGGTGCAGTGGATAGACCAAAGAGTACTCAGACAGCTGATAATGTGATCCAGACACCCAAAACTTTAAGAAAAGCCTTTAGTCTGGATGAACAAAGATGTGATGATAAGCATCTTTTAAATCTAGTGCTACTAGGAAACTAGAATGAGGAAAAAGAGGTAGCAGGTTGCGAAGCGACATCATTTCGAATTTGAGCAATATCATAAACAGGTTTAGGAAAGAAAGAAAGGAAAGATACATCCAGAACTGGTCTCTGAGCATTTTCTTTCTTTCTTTGGCATCCTTGAATAAAAATCTTTCCTCAGCTTGAGGAGGAGGAACTGGTTCTATCACTTCTTGGGACAGTATGCATTGAAGTGCAGGTGGAAATAATAGAGTCTGCTCTGTTTTTACTACTGTTTAAAACATTTTTTTAGTGTTTCACTGCTATTTTTCTGATGTGTTAAAACATTTTCTAGTGTTTTCCACTGAAACTAGGGTAGCTAGTAGTTGTAGCATAGTCCAGATACAGGTTTGCTGCATCTAGGTCTGTTTGTAGTGGCTGCTTGTTCTGAGCACATTTTCTTGGCTGTCTGATTGGAAAGGACCCTTCTGCACTCTAGTGAGAGAGGTGTGCTGACTGGAACTTGTCTAGTAAAGAGTGGTTGGTCTAGGGCTTGCAGTAAGCTTGCTCATTGGTCCATTCGAACCTTTTTAATTTTTTTTTCCAAGTTTTTAGAGTCTGGTATTTAAGTCCTGCATTTCAGCAGGTTTCTGCTTGTTTGTGCGTTATACAGCATTGCTCACTGCCACGCAATTGTGCTCCACAGCTGGACAGATAAATTCAGCAATTTCTCCCTTAGATACAATTGTCTCAAGTACACTGACAATCCTTTATTAATAACTCACTCTAGTACTGAGTGTGAGAGATGCATCTACACCAAAAATCTTGAATCCATGCTCTCTCACACACGAAACAGTAATACTGAAGACATTGTCAACCCACCCACCATTACTCATGCATATAGTATACCACTACTCAAACAGATAGTATGGATCAAACACAAAAATCAACGTACATGGAGGCTCTCTCAAAAAACTTACTGAAACAGCAGATACCTCCCAAAACACAAGACTGCTACAATTTACACCTACCATGCCTGTAAGGCGTAACACTCAAAACACAAATTTTCTTGTCATTGGAGACTCCATAGTGAGACACACGGATGTCCCACTCACCAGGTTGGACAAGGAGATAGTCACTGTCAGTTGCCTGTCCGGTGCCAGGATGATCATGCATGCACTCAGGTTTATCAGCAACAAGCACCATTATGAATCTGTCATAGTTCATGCTGGAGTTAACGACCTGAGACATACTTCACTGGACTATATTAAGAGACATGATTTAGCTCTCTGAGTATGTGTCCCAGGCAGGTGTGTCCCTAGACATGAGCAGCATACTACCCTCACCAAGAAATATGCCACATATAAACAATGACTGATTTCAATAACTGGATTACTTTTTGGTGTCATTCAAATGGGACTCCAGTCAGCCTGGGAAGCCATGGTCAACAAATCTTGTTGCTTTGCCAGAAATGGTTTCCACCTGGCACCACTAGGTCTTCGGCTGCTGGCAAAGGCTCTTGCCTCCCCACCACAGTGCCTTTTTTAGGCAAGGTCTTGAAAACTTACCGACATGAAATTTGCCAATCAAAACAAAATAAGGGTCATGCTGCTAAATGCCTAGAAGCACTTTTATTACTGGAAGATGTAGATGTCTGCGCAGTCACGGAAACCTGGTTCAAGGCCTCACAAAGCACCCCGGGTATGCAAGGATGTAATGGTTTCCACACCTTCAGACCACAAAATGAACATGTAAGAATCAAAGGAGGCGATGTTTCTATACAGAGAAATTCACCTCCTGTCTAGTTAGACTGGACAACTCCATGGAGTTACTCCAAGTACAGGTAACTGTGGGTAAGACTCCCCATTCAAGTCATAGCCAGTTATAGATACCCCTCCATGGGTTAGGACGTGCATAAAGCCCTACCTGACCAAACTGGAGTCAATCTAAATATTCCCGAACACTATGGTTATGGGGGATTTCAATTATTCTACCATCAACTGTCAAACCTACACTAGCCCTAACTCATTAGTGCAAAAGTTCCTTGACTTTGTTAACTCAAACACCCTGGAACAAATTGTTTATACCCCAACAAAAGGAACAAACATACTAGATCTGGTGCTCACTAACATTTCAAACAGATGCACTGCTGCAACTGTCAGACCCTCATTCCCTCATTAGTTAAATCTGATCACAAATCAGTCACCTTCAAGCTGGCACTAACACCAGAACTCACAAAAGGTAAAATTAGACTATAAAAACTTCACCAAGGCAAACTATAACCTCCTAGGCAAAGGTATTAATGCATTCCAAGCCCTAAACCCTACTGGAAGTGGTAACTACACCAAAGCTTACACTAACGCCTGTACAATCACTTGCAATATTGTATAGACTCAGATGTACCGGAAAGAATCAAAGCCAGAGCTTGGACACACACTATCAAAGTGGGTGACTCCACATCAACCAGCAGACCTGTCACCAGCCGAGTGCCACAGGGGTCAGTGTTGCGCCCTCTATTCATAGGTTCATAGGTAGGTACTAGGCTATCAGCCCAAGGGCCTATGCAAGCCTAGCTAACAAGGTTCCCTGGCTTACGCCACCCAAGAAAGTTATTTTCCTGTGCCACCGACGAGCAGAGACACAGAAGTGATCCCCAGGGTGTATTTCCTATTTCCCATCCACTCATCAAGATTTTTCTTGAAGAGTGCTAATGAAGAACTTTGCTTGACATAGATGGGTAGCCTGTTCCAGAGTATGGGAAGTCTCTGGGATAGGAATCTATCCCTCCAGCATGTCCAGTTTATTGTGGTGACAAGGTTTAGGTCCCTAGAGCGTGTAGCTCGGAGGGATTGGGATTTCTTTAGGTGTAGCATGTAAAACAGCTCTGGGTTTGACATAGCTTTATATGTTAGGCAGAGGTCACCTCTAAGTAGGCGATATGCTATGGAGTAAAGCTGGAGTTTTTTGAGGCGGTCAATGTAGGGCATTTGTTTGAGTCCAGTAATTCTCTTTGTGAGGTACTTCTGTGGCCTTTCCAGCTGCTGCAGATTCTTGTGAGGTACATTCCAAAAGGGGCGTTGTACTCTATAATGGGTCTAATGAGTGATGAGTAGAGGGTAACGATGACCTCTTTTTTCCTGGATGAGAACCCTTTTATGATGAGGTGTGCCACGTAGAAGGACTTCCTGACTACTGTGGCGATGTGACTATCAAAGGAGAGACTACTGCCCACCTGGGTCCCAAGGTCTCTTATTACACATTCGGTGTTAAGTAGATTGCTGCCTATGTGGTAGTTCATGGGTACAGAGTTTTTATCAAAGGGGATGACACTGCACTTTTTGGCATGGAGCTTGAGGCCATGGCTGTGACACCAGGCATCTGTCTCAGAAAGGCCCTTCTGTAGCATGTTCACATCATTTGGGGACTTGACTATGGCTCCTAGTTTGCAGTCATCTGCGAACTTCATTAGCCAGAGGCCTTCTGTGTTAGCCTGTACTTCAGAGAAGTACATACAAAACAGGAGCGGTCCCAGGACGGAACCCTGTGGTACTCTACTTGTCACTGCTTTGAGATCAGATTTGGAGTCTGCAACTTTTACAGTGTGGGTTCTGTCAGTGAGCCAGTTGGCAACCCATCTTGTGACGTAGGGATTTATGCCTAGTTTATTGAGTTTAGCTATAATTCCAGAATGGGGGATGGTGTCGAAAGCCTTAGCGAGGTCAAGATAGGCTGTGTGAACCACTTTACCCTCATCTACGGCTTTGGTGACTGCCTCAAAGAAATCGATCAGGTTCAGGAGGCATGATCTGCCTTTCACAAACCCGAACTGGGAGGGATCCAGAGTTTGGTGGTTACCAATGTCTTTGTTTATGAGTTCCATGATGATACGTTCCATGGCTTTGCAGACCAGGCTCATCAGGCTAATAGGTCTACAGTTCCCGGTAACAGTGGTACTCCACTTGTCACTGGTTTGAGGTCAGATTTGGAGTCTGCAACTTTTACAGTGTGGGTTCTGTCAGTGAGCCAGTTGGCAACCCATCTTGTGACGTAGGGATTTATGCCTAGTTTATTGAGTTTAGCTATAATTCCAGAATGGGGGATGGTGTCGAAAGCCTTGGTGAGGTCAAGATGGGCTGTGTGAACCACTTTACCCTCATCTACGTCTTTGGTGACTGCCTCAAAGAAGTCGATCAGGTTCAGGAGGCATGACCTGCCTTTCACAAACCCGAACTGGGTGGGATCCAGAGTTTGGAGGTTACCAATGTCTTTGTTTATGAGTTCCATGATGATACGTTCCATGGCTTTGCAGACCAGGCTCATCAGGCTAATAGGTCTATAGTTCCCGGGATCAGTGGTGGCAAACCTGGTTCAAGGCTCCTGAGAGCACCCCAGCGCTACCAGGCTATACCTCGTATCATGCTTTTTTGGTCCCAAACTCGGGCCAAACCAAAAAGGGAGGGGGAGTGTCCATATTCATCAAGGACACCCACACTTCCTGGTTAGTGGCAACACATGAAGCATCAGAGACCATCCAGGTGCAACTAACCGTAGGCAAAACTGCTATACAACTGGTAGCATGTTACAGACCACCCTCCCAATCTCAGGAACCCCATTCAGCCTTCCTGAAGACATTGGAGGATATGAATGTCTCACCAAACACCATCATATTGGGAGACTTCAACTACCCTAACATAGACTGGGTGCATTATTCTAGCCCAAACACCCTAGCCCAAAGGTTCCTGTAATTCATAAATTCAAATGCAATTGAACAGCTAGTCACCTCTCCCACAAGGGGAGATAATATACTAGACCTGATCATCACAAACATGGGGACAAAGTGCTCCACACCGGAAGTATACCCCTCACTAGTGAGATATGACCACAAACTAATCACCCTGGATATACATATCCCACCTCCACCCCCAACACAAAAGACTACAGTGAAAAACTTCTCAAAAGCCGACTTTACACTTCTTAAAACTGAGATGGTATCCTTTAAGCCCACTGGGCCAGTGGAAACCACATCCCACAATGCAGAATCCTTCACAAATGCTTTCTATTGACATCTCCAAGAATGCATGGATCATGCAATCCCAAATAAAACCAAGACCCTCTCCACCAAGGCGCCCTGTCTGGTGGACCCCAGCCATAAACAAATTGTATAACAAAAGAAGGAAGCTACTGCACGACAGAGCAAAATCCCATAAAGAGAAGGCATCTCTGATCAGCACTAGTAGAAAACTATGTTCTCTCATAAAAACATCCAAGGCCAACTTTGAGAGAAAAATCGCTATGGACACTAAAGATAACCACAAGGCCTTCTTCAGCTATGTTAGAAACCTGGGTGGAAACCCTCAGATATATTCAGAGTTAGTTCACAATGACAAAAAATATACTGAACCCACAGACATTGCCAACATTCTGGCAGACAGGTTCAGTGCAAATTTCTCCCCTCCCTCACCCCCAAAGGAAGAAATACTTAACCCAGCTGAATGTAACCTCCATGTCATCTCAGATGTCCAGGTGAGAACCGCCCTCAGCAAAGCTAAAAACACAGCATCAATGGGACCTGACGGTATCCCGGGTTGCATGCTACGTGAACTCCAAGAGGAGCTAAACCCGCACATAAAAATGCTATTTAACCTTAGCCTTACTACAGGATATGTACCTGAACACTAGCGTACAGCAACAGTAGTCCCACTCCACAAAGGAGGCACCTCTACAGACCCTGGTAACTACCGCCCCATAAGCTTAACCAGCCTGTTCTGCAAAGCTATGGAAAGAATCATTATGGAACTCATAAACAGAGACATTGGGGACTTACAGACACTTGATCCCACCCAGTTCGGCTTTGTAAAGAGCAGATCCTGCCTTTTGAACCTGGTTGACTTTTTCGAAACAGTCACTAGAGCCATTGATGAGGGCAAAGCAGTCCATACAGCCTACCTGGACTTGGCTAAAGCTTTCGACACAATACCCCACTCTGGCATCATAGACAAGCTCAACAGCTTAAATGTAAATCCATATGTCACAAGATGGGTTGCAAACTGGCTAAAGGATAGAACCCATAAAGTCAAAATCGCTGGAGCCATGTCAGACTCAAAGCCAGTCACACAAGTGGTGTCCCACAGGGCTCTGTCCTGGGACCCCTTTTGTTCGGCATTTATTTCTCAGATGTGAAAGCAAACATGGGAGGGTTGTGGCTGACAAAGTTCGCAGATGACTGCAAACTAGGCGCCATAGTCGATACACCAGCTGACACATACATCCTACAGAAAGGCCTCACTGAAACGGACAACTGGTGCCGGAGTCATTGCCTTAAACTAAATGCCAAAAAATGTATAGTCATCCCCTCTGGGAAAAACAAAGTACCCACAAATTATCACATAGACAGTAACCCACTGAGTACGGAAAAAGTAATCCGAGACCTGGGGACCCAAGTCGATAGTGACCTCTCATTTGACACCCACGTTGCCAAAGTGGTTAGAAAGACTTTCTACCTTGCCCACCTTATCATGAAGAGATTCACATCCAGATCAAAGGAGGTCATTGTACCCCTATACTCCTCCCTTATCAGGCCCATGATTGAGTACAATGCCACATTTGGTATGTACCTCACCCGGCACTTGCAACAGCTAGAGAGACCCCAAAAGTACCTCACCAAGAGGATCAAGGGTCTCCAACATATGTCATATGCTGCCAGACTAAAGAAACTCCAGCTCTATTCAGTAACATACCGCCTACTCAGAGGTGATCTGTGCCTGACGTACAAGGCCACGTCCAATCAGGAATTGATGGACATGCTCCACCTCAAAAAATCCAAATCCATCAGAACCACGAGAGCTAAAGATTTAAACCTCAGCACAAATATGAATAGGACATGCTGGAGGGACAGATTCATAACTCAGAGGCTTCCCATACTCTGGAACAGAATTCCCAGTTCATGTTAGGCAGAGCCCCTCACTGACTCTCTTCAACAGAAATTTTGACGAGTGGATGGGAGATCGTAGGTTTACCCCAGGGGTCATCTCTGTGTCACTACTAGACAGAGGCACAGTAAACTAATTCTATTATGTAAGGGGGTCTTCACTGTGTCACTACTAGACAGAGGCACAGTATTCTAAATCTATTCTGTACACTTTTGTACCATTACATGGGGTGGCGAAAGCCACATCACTATGGCTAGGCTTATAAATGCCCCAGGGCAGATAGCCTAGTACTAAACTATGAAACTATGAGTGGGATAACTGTTGCTGTGCGCCATTCAGTGGGCACAAAGCCTGATGCAAGGCTATTATTGAACATGGTGCTTAAGTGGGGAGCCAGTTCATTCTGAAGTTCGTGTAAAACGCAGCCTGGGATGTTGTCCGGTCCCATGGATGCTGTGTTTTTGGCTTTAGAGAGTGCAGCTTTCACCTACGTAGTTGTGATTACAGGCGCTCTGCATTCTTCCTGTATAGATATGGGCCCTTTAGGGGGTGAGGGGGGGGGGAGTTAGCACTGAACCTATCTGCCAGGATGTTGGCAATATCAGTTGGTTCTGTAATTTTCATGCCTTTGTGCTGTAACTCAGAGCAGATCTGGGTGTTGCCATTGAGATTCTTGACATAGCTATATAATGCTTTGTGGTTGTCCTTGGAATTAGTGGCAATTTTATTTTCGTAGCTAGCTTTTTGGTATATACTTCTCAGAACTTCAGTCCAAAACTAAGGGGTTGTGGCTGGTCAAGTTTGTGGAAGACTGCAAACTGGGTGCAATTATCAAATCCACAAATGATGTCAGTATACTCCAGGAAGGTCTAATGCAGACCAATGACTGGTGTCACAGTCTCAAAATGAATGCAAAGAAATGCATCATTATTCCCTTCGGCAAAAACAATGTCCCCTCACACTATCAAATCAACAACAATACCCTAAGTACCCACAAAATGGTAAGGGATCTGGTATCACAAGTAGACTGCAACCTTAACTTCACCCACCATGTGTCAACTGTAGCAAGGAAGGCTTTTTAAGTAGCACACTTGATTAGTAAAGGCATCACCTTGAGAGCAAAGGAAGTTAAAAGCCCTCTATATTCAGCACTAATCTGACCCATAATTGAGTATAACATGTTTATTTGGCATATACCGTACAAAGCCCCTGCAGCAACTGGAGAGACCTCAGAGGTTTCCAACAAAGTATATCAAGGGATTCCAGCACATGCTGTAAAGAGACCAACTAAAGACTCTGTCGCTATATTCAGTATCATACAAACCTTTTAGGGGAGACTTATGCCTGGCTTGCAGAGCAATCTCAGACACAAACATAATGAACTTGCTGCATATCCATAAATCAAAAGGGACTAGAGCTACCCATTTCAGGGACCTAAATATGGCCTGCAACTTAAATAGGACATGTTGGAGGGACAGATTTGCCTCCCAGTGACTGCTGCATCTTGGAATAAGCTGCCGATTCATGTGAAGCAGAGCACCTCTATGAAACTGTTCAAGAAGAATCTGGACCAGTGGATGGGGTGCCATAAATTCTTACTGGGGATATCTCCCACAACCCTCCTGGACCTCCTAGACATGGGCAGTCATTACTAAATGCAATCCTGGGTAATGACTAACATATCTATGGTATTACAATGGGATGAATCAACTAGGCTTGAAATGACCTCTGGATCGATAGCCTAGTAAACTCCTATGGTTCTATGATCCTATGGTAGATGAGGAATTACCCCCTGTAAAGAAGGGATTGTCAACAACTGCATTCTGTAATGTAGATGAATGATCTTCAGAACTAATCTGTCTGAAACTATCTGTTGCCAAAGAGAAAATGTGAGATTCAGACTTTCTGGAAGAAAAAAAAAAAGAGACTGCCAGGGTGGGGTAGAGCTGGGGGCTGGGGACAACATCCATTAAATGGTAATTGTAATGTGTTGGACTGTCCATGGTTTTATGGAGTTACTGAATTCTGTTTGGAACCCTCCTGCCATTTCTTAAAGGAGAACTCCACCCAAATGTCTTTTTTTTTCTCTTTCCAAAAAAGTGATTTTTCCTTCCCTATAATCCAACACTAGACATGTCATATACAGGAAAAAGCATTGTTTAATAATCATTCCATTTGTTTTGTGTCTGTACTTCTGTTTGCCTTTCTTTCCTGCATTTGTCTCATTATCTGTTATATCAAGAAGGTTAATAAGACTGGCAGAGTAATTAGGCTAGATAACTTATTCCAGTTACAGAGCCATTAAGAAAACAATGGCTATTAAACAATGGCATTTAAATGTGCCTTATCAGTAACAGATTGTCAGCATCACACCTTAGATAAATAGTGAAGCCTGCAGTCTGAATAAAAGGAAGGCTTTCAAGTTTTTAGATGTAAACAGGTAGCAGTACACTAAACATTGAAAGTGTGATGAGAGACTTAGGGATACAGGTGGACTGTGGTCTCACCTTCGATAACCACATCGCCACAACAGTCAGGAAATCCTTCTATGTGGTACACCTCATCACTAAGGGCTTTTCATCCAGAAAAAAGGAGGTCATTGTCCCACTGTACTCATCCCTCATTAGACCCATTATAAAGTATAATGCCCAGTTTGGTATGTACCTCACAAGACATCTGCAACAGCTGGAAAGGCCACAGAAATACCTCACTAAAAGAATCACAGGCCTAAAGCAGATGCCATATGCTGACTGTCTAAAAAAACTCCAGCTATACTCTGTGGTGTATCGTCTACTCAGAGGCGATCTCTGCTTAACATACAAGGCCATGTCAAACCCTGAGCTGTTGGACATGCTCCACTTAAAGAAATCCCAATCCATCAGAGCCACACGCTCCAGTGATCTAAACCTTGTCATCACAATGAACAAAACATGCTGGAGAGATAGGTTCCTGACCCAGAGACTCCTCATACTCTGGAATAGACTGCCCATACATGTCAAGCAGAGCGCCTCCTTGGCCCTCTTCAAAATGAACCTTGATGATTGGATGGGAGATAGGAAATTCACCCCAGGGATCATGTCAGTCGCCCTGCTAGACAGGGGTCCAAGGAAGTAAATATTGTGGAAAGAAACATCCAGGGAATTGTTATGGCTAGGCTTGTATAGGCTCTAGGGCCGATAGCCTAGTACCAACCTATGAAATGAACAACAGAACTTGTACTTTGTTTATTTTTTCTTATTACAAATTAGCTATCATTCCCTTTAATGAAACTCTGAGTACCACAAAGAAAGAAAATATTTTCTTACTTTTCTGACAGTATTTGATTTTGCATTTTTCTGCACTTTTTTTCAGAAAAGAGCAGGTTTCTTCTGTTGTTTACAAGTTGATAGGTGTATACCATTCTAACAACCACTAGGGCCTTTATGTGGGTAGTTGTGCAAGCCAAATGTGTCGCACATTATATGCTTTAGATGTTTATATAAGGGTGACTCTTGGTTAGGGCATGATGTACTGACTACCTCTGTTCATCCAGACCTGGGTGCCAGACCAGCGGTGAATTTTCGATTTCCCATCTAATGGTCCAAGTTACACTTTAACAAGGTTAGGGAGGGACTGCGTTTCACATGAATAGGGAGCCTATTCCAGAGAAAGGGCATGCTCTGAGATACATATCTGTCTCTCCCAACATGCCCTATTTATGCTGCAAGCAAAATTTAGGTCTTTAGATCTAGTAGTTCCGATGTTCTTTGTTTTGCAGATGTGCAAAAGGTTTTTCAGAGCAGAGTCCAAGGATGTCTTGTATGGCAGGTACAGATCACCTCTCAGTAGTCTGTAGGATACCGAGTATTGAGATAGAGCTTTGAGGGAATCCACACAAGACTTTGTGTTTGTGCCTTGTATTCTTTTTATAAGGAACTTTTGCAGACTCTCCAGTTGCTGTAGGTGTCTGGTCAGGTACATACCAAAGGTGGCATTATACTCAATTATGCGTCTGAAGAGGCAGCTATAGTGGTACAATGACTTCTCTGGACTTAGATGCCATGCACTTACTTATAAGTTGAGCAACACAGGAGGATTTCCTTACTACCTTGGATACATACTGGTGAAAGGCCAAGTTACCGTCTACATGTGTTCCCAGATCCTTGATTACGGAGTCACATCTTACAGGTGTTTTATCGATGATGTAGTTTCCTGGGGTGGCCGACTTCCCAAAAGGTACTATACTGCATTTCTCTGAACTGAGTTTTAAGCCATGGCTTTGGCACTAGTCATTTTTCTTTGTTAGACCCTATTGTAAGATGTTAGTGTCTTGGAGGGATTCTGTGACTGCTCCCAATTTGCAATTATCTGCAAACTTGGTCAGCCAGAGGCATTTGACATTAACCTTGACTTCTAAGAAGAATATCCCAAAGAGCAGCGGCCCAGCATGGAACCCCACTGGTGAGTGGCCTCTTTGAGGAGGTGGTCTCACCAATCCTAACTTCCTGAGCCTTATCTGTGAGCCAGCTGGCTATCCAGCAAGTTATATAGAGATTTATGCATACTTCTGTAAGTTATGCATACATTTTATAAGGTTTATGCATAGTTCCGTAAGTAACAATGGTAGAGTGGAGTATTGTATCATATGCCTTAGCCAGTATGCACTGCTTTACCCTCATCCATTGTCTTGGTAACCTTCTCAAAGAAGTCCACCAGATTCAGTAGACATGACCTTCCTTTGACAAAGCCAAACTAGGATGGATCCAATAACTGAAGGTTTCCTATGTCTTTGCCGATCAATTCCATTATAATTTTTCTATGGCTTTGCATATAAGACTTCTGGGATCTATTGATGGTCCATCCTTATGAAGAGGGATGACTGTTGCAGCTCTCCATTCTCATGGCATGAAGCCTGCTTTAAGACTATAGTTAAACAGTAACTCCAGTAGCCCTGATAGACCATGTTTTATACTATTTACAATGACTCCTGGGTTATTATCTGAGCCCACTGAGGCCAAGTTCTTGGCCTTAGCAAAAACAGCTAGGACATGATCTCTATTAATAGTTGCAGGGGTTATGTTTGAAGGTGCTTCTTGGGAAGTGGCTGGAGGTGAGTGGTGGGTAAAGATGTTACTGAATTTGTCAGCCCCCCAGATTCACTATATCACCTAGATGTACTTTGTTACAGCATTTCTGCACTGCATAAAGGGTTTTATTGAGACAAGTCAGTGAGATGGGGAAAGAAGATTAACAAAGACAATTTTTAGCTATAGTATTAAAAACTGAATGCAACACAAACTATCTCAGCCCAAGTAACATCTACTAATCACATGGGTCAGATTTCGTACACGTGAACACTGAACTACAGTTGTTACTTTGAAAAAAGAAATTGTGTACTTACCATAACATTTCATCTGCACTAATACAGTCCATTTTCATTATTCCTCAACTGATGGGTTCAGATCTAATCCCTCGGATCTGACTCGGCTGTTGCTAAAGTTTATGGCAACCAAAAACTCTCAAGCTTCCCCCTTACCCATAATGCTCTAATCCCAAGTACCTCAGATCTTATTTGCTGATTTACTAGAAAGTAAATATTTATAGACAAATAGGAAAAAATATATATCTGGAGCTCAATATAAATGACAATGATGCCCATAAACCATTTATTTTTCAGGAGTTTAGAAAGGATGGGGGTTGGTGGGTGGGGAGTTGAGGAAGAATGAAAATGGGCAACCCAGATGGAACATTATGGTGAGTACATAACTTCTTTATCTGATGTTATCAATTTTCATTTTATCCTCAACTGATGGGACAGAGTCCCCAGCTACCTAAAATCTGAGGTGGACTCAAGAAAGGATATTCCTGAGCATAGCAGAACCAAATGATGCTCTATCAATCCCAAATCCAATCTGTAATGAGTAACAAAAATGTGGGGAGTGGCCCAAGATGCTACAGCACAAATATCATCCATGAACATTCTAGACTGAAAAACTGAGGAAGTTGCCATGGATCTAGTTGAATGGGCCCATAACGGTTTTCGTAAGTTAATGCCCAGTTTATTATAAATAAATGAAATACAATGAGTCGGCCATCTGGCTAAAGTTACTTTGGCAACTGGTTTTCCCAATTTTACTTCTGCAGATGACAGAAACAACTGGTCATATTTTCTGATGTCTTTTGTTCTATTTAGGTAAAAATGTAATTGTCTGTGAACATCCAATAAATGAAACATATATTCACCCTTGTTAGCAAATTTAGGAAAGAATACTTACAAATTAGTGGACTGATTAATATTAGATTCTGATACCACCTTAGGAAGAAAAGATGCATTAGTTTGCAAGGTAACTCTATCTTTGTGAAAAATCAAGTATGGAGGTTTTGAGGACAATGCTTGAAACTCAAAAATTCGTCTGGCAGAAGAGAGGAGTACAAGAAAAACTGTTTTCCAAAAATGGTATTTAAGGTCACACTAAGCTGCTGGTTCGAATGGGAATGAGTAAGAGCTTGCAGTACCAGATTCAGGTCCTATGAGAGTAGGGTCTTTAAAAGGAGGTCTTAGAACAACAGTCCCTCTAAAAAAAGATTTCTAGAGCTTATGAGAAGCAGCCGAGGAACCCTTAAATCCAATGTGAAAATTCAATATAGCTGCTAAATGAACCCTAACTGTTGAAGAACTAGCTCCTTCTTTAAGACGTATAGGCAAAATTTTCACAAGGCTATGTATGGGAGCTGTAAAAGGATCACCATTATTTTAGTGAGCCTAGTAAACAAACCTTTTCCATTTACTGGAGTAGAGATTTCATATAGAGGGTTTATGGGAAGAGAAAAGTATAAGTCGGACAGTTGAAGAGAGCATAGGTTGTATGGCTATTAATGGAATTAGAGAAGCCAGGCCGCTAGCCTGAGGTTTGATAAATCATGCCTGTCGGGTGAGACAGAAGATCTAGAATCAGATCCAGAATCCAAGATTGGTGCAGTAAGTGAGGCCAATGGAAGGGGTACCAAATCTGTCAACCCTAGTACGGTGCAATGAGGATGACTTTGCTCTTCAACATGGCAGCTTTCTGTAGGAATTTCAGAATTACAGGAATTGAAGGATAAGCATAAAGTAGACCCGGGGGCCAATCATGAAGGAGAGCATCACTTGATGATTCCCTGTCTGAGGGGATTACGGCAGAGTAGCTGCTGCATTTGTTGTTTACGGTACTGGCAAAAAGATCTCAGGAAGGCTGGCCCCACTAACGGCAAATTATTTCCACTACATTCTTGTTGAGAGACCACTCGTGAGGTAGAAGAATGCATCTGCTCAGTATGTCTGCTATCATGATGGACTTCCACGGAATGTGCATTGCTATTAGAAAGCGGTTGGATGAGATCATCCTTTGCCACACTCTGAGCGCTTTTCGACACAAAGGATAAGATCTGGTTCCTCCTTGTTTGTTGATGTACCAAACTACTGACATATTATCTGTTTGAATTGCAATCACCCCTAGACAGGGAGCATTCTGAAAGACCTGCAAAGCTAAAAGCACTGCTTTCATCTCTAGGACACTGACATGCAAGTTGGCCTCTACGTGGGACAAAGTGTCTTAGAATGCTTTCCCCAGAAAATGCCATGCCCTACTCCACCCCAACTGGGAAGCGTCCCTGGTCACTATGGCTTTGAGCTGAGGGGGAATGAATGGACTACCTTGCAGAACCTAGTCTGATTGAATCCACCATTCGAGATCCCTCTTGCATACATGGATGATTCGTATTGGGGTTGACATGGGTTGGTAAAATATCTACTATTGTGGTGCTAGCATTCACTGAAAGATCCTCATGTAAAATTTGACTAAAGGTACTAGTGGTACAGCCTCTGACATTGACCCTAGAACTTGCAGGATGAAGCAGGCTGAAATCCTGGTACTGTAGATTATTGTTCTGACCTGTGACCTTATAGTCTGAACCCTTGAAAAATGCAGTGAGGCTATCACTGACTTTGTGTTGAACACTGCTCCTATAAACTCCACATTTTGAGTTGGTTCTAGTTGACTCTTCTCATAGTTTATGGCGATCCCCAGATGAGAACATGTCTGGAGAACCTGACCTCTTGCCCTTGTTAACTGATGATTGGTTGGGGTGGTAATGAGCCAGTTGTCTAGCTATGGAAACATCCAGAATTCTTGCAATCTCAAGTGAGCTGTTACTACTACCATACATTTGATAAACACACTCTGGAGGCTGTGGTGAGAGCAAAGGGCAGAACTCTTAACTGGTAATGGACTGGCTCCCAGCCGGAAGAGTAAATACCTTCTGGATCATCGCTTATCTTATGTGGTAGTATGCATCCTGAAGGTCTATTGAGCACATCCAGTCATCCATACCCAAAAAAGGGAGAACTGAGTGAACCACAACCATCCGGAACTTGGCATGACAAACTGATTTGTTCAAGTTGCTGAGATCCAAATTTAGTCTCCAGTTCACTGTTTTCTTTGGCACCAAAAAGAATCTTGAGTACGTTCCGGATTCTAGCTGGTCTGGTGGGACCTCTTGGATAACTCTTATTTCTAGCAGCTTTTGTACCTGAATTGCTGCTTGTTCCCTCTGACTGGGTGGAACATTGAGGATTTTTCTTGAAACTGGAAGAGGAAGGGAAAATGGTATTGTATAACCTCCGGAAGTTATCCTCTGCACCCTCTATCCTTATTTCCAACCAGGATCTCTGCTGCAGGGATAGTCAACCCCCCGACTGCCTCCGGAGGAGGGCAATCGGGCCTCCTTTCAGGAGCACTGGAAGGGTCTGTCAAAGAATGAATCTCTGGACCTCTGATTTTGTTTGTCACCTCTGCCGCAGGGGTGGTATCTACCAATAGAGTTCCTCCCTCTACCCCTGGGGGAAATTCTCCACGTGTGTCCTGGTAAGGTCCCTGGGATGTTTTGAACCACATCTTTCGACTACTTCACTGATTCATGGTAAAGGATCTTTGAGGTGTCAAAAAACATATGCCCATGGCAGACAGTGTCTTGCTGTCCTTCTCACACTTAGATAATGCATCTTTCACTTTCGGGTCAAACATGCCGTCAAAAGTAGAATTGATGAACAAAGATTTTAAGGGCTCCGCAAAATCATCTAAGTGCATCCAGGCATGTCTCCTGATAGAAATGCCTGGACATGCTGCCCTGAGGTTCCCTCAGCTACATGTGAAATGAGCCTCATGGATGAAATGAAAATAGATTGTGGGGTAGCCAACTGAGAAGTAACACATGATTGTACTTCCTCAGAAATGGATCCAGAGAGGGTCTTTGAAAGTTCCTTAATCAAATCCCTCTGTAACCTTGTGAAATGTGCTAAATAATGCAGTGACTTTAAGACAAAAGGTTGCTGAAGCATAGACATGCTTCCAAAACCTGTCCATTGCCCAAGACTCCTTGTTGGGGGGATGAACAGTGGACCTCTCCCTTGGCAAGTTCCTTTTTAATGGCCACTGCCATGACCACAGCATCAACAAGAATTCCTTTTCCACAAAATCACTTCTCCTCTGATGGCGCCAAAAGTTTGTCAGGTCTCCGAGGTATTGGTTCAAGTGTGTTGGGACCCCTACACGCCTGCCGAGAGATCAACTCAACTCGACAGGAGAAGTCTTCCAGGAGGAAGATGGGCCCAGTACCAAAAGCCTCCAGGAATACAGACTCCTCGGAAGAAGGGTTGCTGGACTTCCAGCCACCTCTTTGTTTTAAGATTTCAAGGATGCATCCAAATAAGACATCTTCAGGAGGTGACTGTGGGGACCCTTTACCATCATCGAAGTCTGTAACTTCTGCGATAGACTCCTCTAGGGAGTCTAAGTGTTACCTCTTGCACATCTTCATCTTAGGTACCTCCTCAGTGGGATGTTCTGGGGAGGTATCAGAAGAAGTCAGGATACCCAGTCGGGAAGCCTAGGGTTTCAGTATTGGCTGTCCCAGTAGAAAAGAGGGCTGAGACTCCGAGTGCAGAGATGTCAAGGCTGCAGACTGAGGATCCCATAGGGTAGGAACTGTCGGTGTAGCTGAGACAGACAATGCTCTCTTCATTGTCTTCAAAGGCAGATCTCCCCAGACAGAGAGAGGACCTCAGATCCAAAAAGGCAAACTTCTGGACAGCTGTCCCTCGCTACTCTGAGGACCTTCTCACTGAGGCAGAGATGAGCTAACCCTTGTTGAGCCTCTGAGGCACAGAGATGGCTGTGAACATTTCAGAGTCAACTTCAACACCTTGGATCTGACAGGGAAGGCTCAACTCAAAGAGCTCTCCAGAAGTTCAGACCTCAGAGTGAACTTTGGATCAGAGGATAGCGATATACCCGGATCGGAGTCAGACAGAGCCAGACAGCTCAGACTGAGGAACTCTGAGGCAGTAGAATGAGTCAGAGGAGGGAATGGAAGAGGGGGTGTGACAGAAGATCGGACTTGCTGAGCAGAAGGGGCACCTATCAGAGTATGTGCAGAGAGATTTCTTCTCACCACTCTCGCCACAATTTCTCCTGTTAAGTTCCTGGAAGAACAAGTGGAAAATCCTGAATGGGACCTAGGACTCTCCAAAAAGAGGAGAGGAATCCCTGGATGGAACTGGATCTACTGAAGGGGAATATTTAGTCCTTGGAAGGTAAACTATACTGGTCAAACTAGCTGATTCAACTGTCTTATGCATCGGATCTGAAGAAATCTGATCTGACATGTCTTTTTCTTTTGCTTCGGATCCAATGATGAGGTTGAATCTGATTAATCCCTTTTTTTAAGACTTCGGATCCGAGGTGGAGGCAAGATCTGTAAATTTAGTCTTTTTTCCCTTTAGGATCTGAAGAAGTCATACCAGAAGGAGGTCTTTTCCTTGGTTGATCCAAAGTCTTAGAGGAAGAAGTAGAAGGGTCGGAGTAGGAGATTTAGATCTTTTACATTTTTTGAGGGCCATAGCTCCAGATAAAGCCTCTGAATATCAACTTATTTTTTCTCTCTACTAGGGCTCTAGGGTTAAACCTGTGACAGATAGAGCAATCTTCTTGTAAATGGAGAGGACCCAGGCAATACACACATAAGGTGTAGGTATCCGATAATGGAATCACAGTAGAATGAGTCAGAGGAGGGAATGGAAGAGGGGGTGTGACAGAAGATCGGACTTGCTGAGCAGAAGGGGCACCTGTCAGAGTCTGTGCAGAGAGATTTCTTCTCACCACAACTTCTCCTGTTAAGTTCCTGGAAGAACAAGTGGAAAATCCTGAATGGGACCCTAGGGCTCTCCAAAAAGAGGAGAGGAATCCCTGGACGGAACTGGATCTACTGAAGGGGAATATTTAGTCCCTGGAAGGTAAACTATACTGGTCAAACTAGCTGGTTCAACTGTCTTATGCATTGGATCTGAAGAAGTCTGATCTGACATGTCTTTTTCTCTTTTGCTTCGGATCCAGTGATGAGGTTGAATCCGATTAATCCCCTTTTTTAAGGCTTCGGATCCGAGGTGGAGGCAAGATCTGTAAATTTAGTCTTTTTTTCTTTAGGATCTGAAGACGTCATATCAGAAAGAGGTCTTTTCCTTGGTTGATCCAAAGTCTTAGAGGAAGAAGTAGAAGGGTCGGAGTAGGAGATTTAGATCTTTTACATTTTTTGAGGGCCATAACTCCAGATAAAGCCTCTGAATATCAACTTATTTTTTCTCTCTACTAGGGCTCTAGGGTTAAACCTGTGACAGATAGAGCAATCTTCTTGTAAATGGAGAGGACCCAGGCAATACACACATAAGGTGTAGGTATCCGATAATGGAATCTTGGGCACGCACTAAAGACATTTTTTGAATCCAGCTGGACTCTTTTTTTCTGCCATGGTAGGAACAACAGTTTTTAAGGAGAAATATTCAACAGTAGAAATTAAAGAGATTTTTTTAATAAAAGTGATAGGAAAGAAAATCATTTACTAGCAATGGTAAAACGCAAAACTACACTGCGTGTAGAGAAAAAGGGAAATTACCAGTAATGGTAATAAGTAAAGTACACTGTGTGTAGAGAAAAAAAGGGAAAGAATACTAGCAATAGTATTTAAAGGTACAAAAATGTATGGAAGGAGGAAGAGATATTTTAAATGGAATAAACGTCAAGAGGGTAGGCAATTAGGTAAGGGATTAAAGAATAATATGAGTATATGAATTACAAAGGTTTCACTAGGGAAAAAAATAGAAAATTCAAAACGTTACAAACTTACTTGTTCGAGAATAACAGTCACCAAGTCTTTCGTGTATAGTGGCAAATGAGATCTGGAGGTACTTGGGATTAGAACATTATGGACAAGGGAGAAGCTCGAGAGTTTTTGGTTGCCATGAACTTTAGCAATGGCAGAGTCGGATTTAAGAGATGGGATCCAAACCCATCAGTTGGGGAAAGAATGAAAATTGACAACATCAGATCAACAATTAACTCAGCTACATTCAAATATACCATAAAATGCTGTATCAAAGATGGCCAATAATGAAAATCAAAGGAAGCAAAGTAATTAAAAATGCAGACTGATGCTGACAATCAAAAGTAGGCAGTCGCAGTACTGTTGGAAAGCTGATGAGATAGAAAATCACAGTAAACGATCCTATCATCAGAGGAATTTCTGTCTGTCCCGCTAAAAAAGACATCAGGAAGGTGAATTTATCGACTATAAAACAAACTCTTGCTATCCATGGCAGCCACCTTTCGGGCCAATTTGGGATATAACAACTTAGAAAATAATAATAACCACTTACTTCATACAGAGAAATTAGCAATGTAGAAAAGTTCAAGATATTCTGAAAAGTGTGTTGTTCTAGTTTGGGACTGTAGCTCTCCTTTAAATGTCTGTTTACCAACATTTTGTTGATACTATTTTCTTTTTTGCCAAAACAGCATGGGGGGGGTCACAGAAATCCTTAGAAAATTTGGAAAAGAAGGGATGTACAATCTTAGAAATTCCCTATAAAACATACTCCTTTTATCACATTTTTTGATATCCTCTGCTCTGCAGAAGATTGCATTTGCTGATCTCTAGTGTGAAACAATCATTGCTATGACTTACATTTATCCCAAAGGAGCATTTAAAATAGTATTCCTCACATTATATGGAAGGTTCTAAGAACACAGCCAGGCAAACCTCCTCAAAACAGTATTAGTGGCCTTAGCCCTGGAAGAAGTATCAACCGAGTCATGCACACACTGTAAACAATGAGTAGTGACTTGTACAATGGAAGAAACTAAATTATTTCAAGAAAAAATGTCCTTATAAGAAGAAACTGTAGACAAAACATTCCTCATATTTCATAATTGGTCAGAATAAACTAACATACAATTCAAAATTCTGAAAATCAAAGTTGCAGCAGTATATACTTTTCCTCATATTTATCAATAATGTTCCCATCCTTGTCAGAAAGAGCTGGATTGGAATTAACCAAATGTTTAGAACAATTGGATTAACTAAAGCTATAGCTGTTGGGTCATGTTTGGGAAGAGTGTATAAAAGCCTAAAAGACTGAGGAACTTTATACATCTTATCTGCCATTTTAGGGGCAACAGGCTGACTATCAGGAAAATTGCTGGCAGTAGTACACACATCCTCCAGGGCTGACAAAACTGGGTGAATAGGTGAAGGTTCTGGAAATTCCTTTTTAAACAGTTCAGAGTATTTTCTCAGGGACCATGAAACCTCTATTTTTTTCCCACTGAAAACATCCACAGGGAGAATCGAAAACTGACCTCTCCTCTGATTCTGAATCAGAAAACTAAGGAGAAAATCCTGTATCTGCCTCTACATCCTTCTGTCCAGATTCAGAATCTTAAATCTCTTCACGAAAAGAGGTCTCTCTCTCTCACTTTCCGTTACCAGAAACCACCTTAAAAGAAATGTACAGTTGTGTACGCTTACCATAAATGTAGATGTTAGAGTGTATTCACTGTTGCAGTCATTACATTTGGGTTATCTGCGTGCAGTAGCCCTCAGTCGAACTGATTAACAAAGTATTGGGTCCTGCGTCAGTTGCTGTCCCTTCTTCCACGTCAGGTCGTCAGGGGTATAAAACATGCAGCCGATGCCATTACATCAGTTTTTCTTGCCACAGATGTCAGGTGCCCCCCTAATGGGAAGCAATTAAATCTATAAATACAAGGATATACCTCCAACAGAAAAGCAAACAGACCAAAAAGCTTTTAGAGCATAGTAAGTGAGAGTAGAGGAATAGCCAAAGGAAGAAAAGGGGGCTGGAGGGAGGGTAACCAGGACTGCAACAGTGAATACACTTGAACATCTACATTTATGGTAAGTGTACTCAACTGTACTGTGTTTTTCATGTTTCACTGTTGCAGTCATTACATATGGGTATATTCCCAAAGCTATGGTTGGGAAGAGGAATTTAAATAGAATTAGGACCAGCTACAAGGCCCTGCAAGACTGCAGTGGCAAAACCAGCCCTGGATTTAGAGAAAACTGACAAATGACGATGCTTGGTGAAAGTATGTACAGAACTCCAGGTAGAAGCTTCTAGGATGCCCCTAGTAGGGACACCCCTGAGAAAAGCTGTAGAGATAGATGCAGCCCTGGTTGAATGGGGTCTGATGCCCTGTGGGATAGGTTTTCCATGGTGCTTATAGCAGAATGAATGCAGTGGCCTATCCATTTTGAAATGGTTTGTTTTGAAATAGCTTTCCCCTCTGTCCCTGCAGTAAATTCCACCAGCAGTTGTTCAGATTTCCTTTGAGGTTTAGTCCTGTCCAAGTAGAATCTATGCTGTCTGTGCAGAGTGCAGTATCCGTTCCCCTTTGTTCTGTGGGTTAGGAAAGAAGGTAGGCAAATGAATGGACAGATTAAGAGCCACACTGGATACTAACTTGGGCATGAAGGAAGGAAGGATTGGTTCTGAGGGACACCCTGTCCACATGAAAGATGATGAAATGTTCCACTGCCATAAGGGCCTGTAATTCAGATACCCTACTTGCAAAAGTGACTGCCAAAAGGAAGCTGTTTTCCAGGAAAGAAATTTTAAATCTGCAGTAGCAGCTATCTGAAAAGGAAGAAGAGTGAGTTTCTCCAAAACAAAGTTAAGATCCCAGGCTGGAGTTGGAGCTCTCATGGGTGGCCTTAAATTTTTGGCCCCACTGAGGAACTGCTTGAGCAGTGGATGAGAGAAGAGGGGAGGCTCTGTGCTATAATGAGCTGAAATGGCTGCAGTATGAATTTTGATGAAGGAAAAAGACAAGCCCTTAGGAAGCATCTCAGTCAAGTACTGTAAAATCTGAGGTAAATTGGGCACTGCTGCGTTAATTCCTTGAGATTGGCTCCAAGCACAGAATCTTCTCCATTTTGCAGCATAAGATTTTCTAGTACTAGGCCTTCCTTGCCTCTAAAATAATATCCATCACTGACTTACTGAGGGATGGTAAAGGAGAGATTAGGTAATTAGCCAGGCTGCTAGGTTCAGGGTTTATAGCTGAGGGTGCAGAATATGGTTCTCCTGCTGAGACAACAGGGAAGGAGTCTGAGGCAGGTGCCATGGAGCCAAGCGTGACACACTGCGCCAGAGAGGGTACGAATGTTGATGAGGCCAGTCTGATGCAATTAAAATCGTCCTTGGCTTGTCCTGTCTAATCTTTAGTAGTACCTTGGAGAGCAGAGGCAGAGGAGGAAAGGCATAAACTGATAGGTTTTTCCATCTGAAGGATAGAGCATCCACTTTCCAAGCTAGCTTGTGGGGAATCCTTGTGCAAAAATTGTCCAGTTGATGGTTCTGGGGGGAGGCAAACAGGTCTATATCTGGGCTCCCCCATTTGCTTGTCAACATGTTGAAAATCTTTGGTTCCAGTTTCCACTTGTGTGGGTCCATGAGGTTTCTGCTTAGTCCGTCTGCCAGTGTATTTAGTTTTCCTGGCAGGAAATGAGCTTGTAGATTCACTTGGTAGCTCAAGGCTGTGTTCCACAATGCCATGGCTGGTCTGTAGAGGGGGTAAGAACGTGTACCCCCCTGCTTGTTTATGTACCACATGACAGTGGTGTTGTCTGTCTTTACCATTAGTTGTCCTGGAAGAATGTGGTCCTTGAAGGCTGTCAGAAAATTCTATACAGCTAACATTTCCTTTTGATTTATGTGCAGGTACATTTGACTTGGGTTCCATTTGCCCTGAATGCACTTCCCTGCCAGGTGAGCCCCCTACACATAGTTGCATCTGTTGTTAAGATTTGAGCGGCAGGGGGTAATGTGAATGGTATTCCCCTGTTTTGGTGGTAGGCCTCTGCCCACCAAAGGAACTCTAGGTGTAGACAAGGTATGATAGGAATCCTTGCTTCTAGATCCTGTAAATGTTGACACCATAGACTTTAGAGATACCATTGTAGTTTCCTCATATGCAGCCTTGCATATGGAATTAGAAGAATGCAGGAGGCCATGAACCCCAAGGCTTGCAGCATTTGCCTTGCAGATAGCTGGGTTTTTGTGGCCACTTGTTTGAAGTTGCCAAATGTATCCGTTTCTCTGGCATGAGGAAAGCCATCTGGGAAGTTGTATTCAAGCCTGCTCCCAGGAATATAATTTGACAGGGTACCCTGGTGGGATTACTTTTCGTTTATGGTGAACCCCAGACAAGTCAGTACCCTTTGAACAAAGGCCAGATGTTTGAAAAGAATGTCCTTGCTTTCTGCCTGAATTAGACAATCGTCCAGGTATGGGTATATTTGAATATTTATTTGCCTGCAAAATGCAATGACTAGAGCTAGACACTTTGTGAATACCCTGGATGCAGTAGATAAGCCAAAGGGCAGTGCAGAGAAATGATAGTACATGTAGCCTGCTTTGAAGCACAGGTATCTTCTGCAAGACTCCCTGATAGGGATGTGCAGGTATGCTTCTTTTAAGTCTAGTGTTCCAACCATGCATACTTGCCTAGCATAGGAAGCAGCTGGTGAAGAGTCAGCATTTTGAATTTTGGAATCACCAGAAAGGTGTTTAGCATAGAAAGGTCCAGGATAGGACGCCATGTATTGCCTTTTCTGGGTACCAGGAAAAGTCTCGAATAGAAACCTTGTCCCTTTTCCTCTTCTGGTACAAATGAATGGCTACCATGTTTAAGAGAGAGAGTACCTGATTTTGGGCCTCTGCCCACTGGTTTGGGGGTAGATCTGGCCACCCGCTTTGTGTTGGTAACGTGTGGAAATGAAATCTGTATCCTTGGGACCCGATATTTAAAACCCATTTGTCCTGGGTAATGAGTTCCCAGTTTTTGATCTGCAGACCAATCTTTCCGCCTAAAGGAGCATTCAGTTGGGAAGTGCTTGGAAGTTTTAAAAGCAAGTCATGGAGACGGTTTTCCATAGGGGGAGTCTTACTGCTCCCGGGTTTGGGTGCGGAAACCCCCCACTGCCTAGTCTTGTGTGTCCCTTGAGACTGAAACCTGGGGTTTCTGCTGTGTCTGGGTTTGGCTTGAGAAGACCTGGAGGGGGCTGGAAAGGACCAATTTTTAGAGGGCCAGTGCCTACTAAATCTAGGAGGCTGAACTTGTAAGAAATCTTTAACAGTCTGCATAGATTTAGCTTTATCTTCCATCTTTTTAAGAACTTCCTCAGCCTTATTGCAAAACAGGCAGTCCTGATTTAAGGGAGCAACCAACAATTTAGCTTTAACATGATCAAACAAAGATTGCTCCTTAAGCCAATCATGCCTTCTGAGCACAGACCCAGTAACAGCTGCCCTGCAAGAGGCCACTAATGAATCAAATCCACACTGCAAAGTATGTTTTCCAACCTGTTCAGCAGAATGCATTAAATCCTGTAATTCTTTATTTTCAGCGCAGTCAGGAATTAACATAATTTTCTGGTTAAGCAATCCAATAGCATGTTGTTGATACTTTAACATACGAAACTGGCAGTTTGAAGCCCTAATGGCCAAGGTTGCAGAAGTGTAAATTTTCTTACCCCATCTATCCAGAGCCCTGGAGTCTCTATCAGAGGGGGTAGGATTTTTAGCAGTAGAAGCCTTAATGCCTTTGGGTCCCTGTGAAATAGTCTCTGGATCCGCAATAGGAGTTTTAAAAAGGAACTTGTGAGAATCAGGAACCCTGTAATATCTGTCAGGTTTTCTGGGAGCAGGAGGCAAAGAATCAGGGGCCAAACTAGATTCTGAAAAGGTATCATCAACAATGTCTAGTACAAGAGGTATAGCTAAAGGCCTATGCTGAGGCAGGAGTAAGAAATCCCTAAGCCTCTTTTTTGAATCAGAAAAATCCTGGCTTTCCCAGTGGAAATGCTCCCTTAGAGTATGTAAGGTTTCACCAAAAGAAAAATCTTCTGGAGTGGAAGCAGAGGGAATAGAGTCCTCTGCATCAGATTCCTCATAAGTAGATAAGGGCAAATCCAGATCATCAGAAAAATCAGAATCCTGTTCAGAAGATTCATAAACAACTTCAGTCCTAGGTCTTTTAGGAGGAGGAGGTTGGCTTCCCCTGATTAGAGTTATAAGATCTTCAGCCATTCTTATCATTTGTTTTTTTAGGCATAGAGGCCTGAGCATGCAGCCTGGGCGTCGGCTTCTTAGGCATGGTTCGAGATTTTGGCCTAAATGAAGAAGGAGGCATCAGTTTAATATGCAAGTCCGTAGGCCTGAATACACCCTCAGAAGCCGGTCCCTGCACAGCGGCTCTGGACCCATCCAAGGTAGAGACATCTGCAAGTACCACAGTTGAAGCATCTCACGGCATACTCCGAATGGGTTTCAGTAGAGGCCTGCGAGTCAGAAGTAGTGGGTATCAGGGGCTACAAAAGCACCTCACTGAGTACCAGTGAACTGGCGACTGGCTTAGGAGAAGCGTCGTTGGCAGCTTTGGACCTCGGCGGCCTGTCTCTGTCTTTATCTTTGCATTTTTTTGGAATCCCGGTAGTCGGATGGCTAACCGACGACATTTCTGGATAATTAAACGGAGAACCGAAATATTCAGAAGCGAAAATATACCAACAACGGATAGTGTGCTGTTTAAATAAAGAACAAAACTGACAGCAAGTTACGTCGTGGTCAGGGCCTAGGCAAGGAATACAGTACGAATGAAAATCTTTGTGAGGTATTTGCTTTCCACAAGTAATGCAATTATTAACTTTTACTGATATCGGTAAGGACCAAGGAAAAAGTTTCCCCAACAGGGTACTTAGCTTTAGTTGAAGACTTTGGATCTGAAACTCGAAAACGGAAATTTCAGGAGGCAGCTGACTGGCACTTGCAAACTGCTTCTGCTTCGGGCACCGCACAGCAAGAAAGAATGCTGTAATGGTGTTGGATGCATGTTTTATACCCCTGACGTCATGGAAGAAGGGACAGCAACTGACGCAGGACCCAAGACTTTGTTAATCAGGCTGACTGAGGGCTACTGCAAGCAGATAACCCAAATGTAATGACTGCAACAGTGAAACACAAAGAACATCATCAACAGCTTGAATTAAACCCTAAGCCAGACCAAGTAAACTACTCCTAAGGAAGCTTGAGGAGGAATAGCGCTGTCAACCAATTCATTGTATTTGATGACTTCTAGTGTGAAACAAAAAATGCTATGGTTTACACCTATGTATTTGTATGTGAATGCATGTGGGAATTTCCCTGTGCATCCAGGCCATCCCTTGCCCAATCCCTGCTTCTACCATCCCTACTCTATGCTTCACCTATTCTTACCCATCAACAGAGTAACCTAATATCCAAACTAGAAACCACATATAACAAAGTTGCCAGATTTGCTGCAAATCAACCTTACAAACCGCATCACTGCCTCTCATTAAAGGCTTTACACTGGCCTGAATTTTCCAACTTACTGTCTCAATCCCAACTCCTTATATCCCGCAATATACTAAACAATCCTAAATCCTGCCCATCCCTTGCAAATTCTCTGATACTTTATACTCCTCAACGCCCACTATGTACTAATTAATACTTTCTTGAAGTTCATAAGCCAAAGAAAACCTTTGGGAAAATGCTCTATTGTCACTCAGTTGTAAAAAATTGGAACACACTCCCTTTAGCCCTTAAGACTACTTAAAGACAAAATGCCTTCAAGAAACAGCTTAAATCTTTTTTCCTATTAAATTGGATATGTTCATGCTCTAAACTAATATCCAAGAAACATTCAGGGATAACCTAACTTAACTGCATCTCTTCTAGCTCTCTCTCTTACTACTACCTACACATTTTTTTTCCGTCACATTCCATACTAGTTAGCTAATGTTACACTCAATTCCCATAATCCCTTATTACTGTTCGTTAATTTATTTATTAACTTCCAAAGTTCACGCAACTTTATCTGTGTATTTACTTACTTCATGCCTCGTACCTTGGTTCAGCAATGTATTGACCTTAATCTTACCATATTTCTGCTTAGTTTCTTGCCATACTACGTGAAAATGTCCATATATGTATTGTATTGTATTTCTATCCATTCTATATATTCATTTATTGCATGTTTTGTAATTACTTCAAAAGTATGTATACTTAAAATATGATGTGTTTATCTTTGTTCTTATTATTTGTTTACTTAAACTTTTTTTTTGGGAGCTTTTCTCCTCAGGTCTCAGCTGAGAAAGAGCTTCAAAGAACCCAGACAGACTAACCCGGTTAACAAATGTAAAAACAAAATAAATAAATATTTAAGACTAACAAGGAGAGTACAATAAAAACAATTTTATAATAGTTTAATTTTCTACTTCTTTTTTGCTAGGAAAAATAGGACCTGTAGTTTGTTACATGGTTAAGCTGAAAATTATGCCTCTTTCCAAGGGAAAACAAATAGCAAAGGCCAGCAAAAAATTATAGTCTTTAAAAGTCACTTTTTTCACACAAAAACATAGTAAAGCACTTTAAAACACTATGCCAGCCTCAAAAAGTAAATTAAACATAGGGATGGGCACAATATTCTGACACAACAGGGATGCCTTCCCTGTTCCTTGTCCCAAGACCGCCAAGAATGGCTCTCCCTTGCCCACTGAGAAGATCCCAACAGCTGCAGAGGATATGGCTAACCACTGGTCTCTTTGGGGCTGCAGGTGTTACACTGGAGGAATCCTGGGTAGAAGATGAGTGTCCTTAGGTACAAGCTATGGCCACATCCAAGTCATCCACCGGCAGAGGTAAATTGCTAACCTGCTGTGGTGTCCAAGGCTGTTTGCTTAACCTTTTTTGTTTTTTGTGGCTGGAAAAGAGCCACCCATGGGAGTGGTAGTTTGTTCCAGAGTCAAGATGAAAACGGTGACTCTTTACACGGGAAAACAAGCAGAAAAAGGCTGCTAAATCTTTTTAAATCTTTAAAAGTCACTTTTGTACATAAAAAATACAGTAAAAAGCACTTTACAACACTTTGCTAGTCCCCAAAAGTAAGTTAAACACATTTTCTCCACAGGAACTTTTAAACCGAAAGGAAAAAAACAGCACTCCCATTTAAAAGTACAGTCAAGGCTCTTGACAGTCTGTTAAAACACTTTTAGCTTAAAAATAACTGTCTTAAACAGTAAAGTACAATAAAAACAATTTTTATAATGTGGAAGGATTTTCCCCAATGGGAACTTAGCTGCACAGCAAAGGAGCAGCACATGCCAAACGTTAATCCTTGAAAGACCGCAAGAGCATACTCTTCAACAGCAGAAAACCGCTGATGGGTTTGATACCCAAACCAGTCTTTTTAGTCAGCTCAGCCTGGGATGACCAACAGTTTGGGTGTGTATAAGGTGTCCTGAAGCTTTGGAAGCTGGCTGGCTTTTATATCCTTGGCAGGATATAGCCCCTCCCCCATATAGCTAAAGTTACTGCAGCAGTATCAGTGTGATGAACAAAGGCTCTTCCTGCAGAAACATTGTAAGAGAAGAGCCACCACTTCATATGAAGACTGAGTGACAATGACTGTGCTAGAAGCATTGCCTTAAAGCTGAGTTCACTGCCCTCTGTGCAGCCACAGTAGAATTCGCACACAGAAGTGATCAAACTGTACCATGACTACGATGGAGGCCATTAGCCTGAGTACTTGCTGAACCAAGATTGCCAATGGTGAGGGATGTTCTAAGAGTATGGATGGATAGTAAAGAGTCTGAACTCAGTCTTCTGGAAGGGTCCCTATTAATTTGATGAACTTTACCTTGTCGAACTACAAAAGATTGACAGATAAACATTGAAATGTCCAAACCGCGAACGATCAGCTAAGCAAATTTTTTCCCATGGAAAGAATTCATTTGGCCGTTACACAAAACAAAAACCTTTCAACCTGAATTAAGTGGGGGGCGAAGCCCCCCACACCCTCCCTAACTAAATATACTAACTCAGAGATAGCTCCACATCAGAGAAAGGGCAAATTCCCGTTAACGGCCAAGTGAATTCTTTCCCTGAAAAAAATTTGCTTAGCCGGCCGTTCGTGGATTGGCTCTTTCGATCTTTAGCTGTCAATCTTTTGTAGTTCGACAAGTTAAAACTTCATCAAATTAATAGAGACCCTTCTGGAAGGCTCACTATGGATTGTGTGGTGTCTAGATGGCATCTGACAACCAGAATACTCGGACTGGTTACTGATTTGATTTTTTACTATTTACAGAGATACCCAAGGAATGACAGAGCTGAAAAAAGGAAATTCTAGCTTTTATAAAAGATTCTCTGCTCAAGGCAGAAAGAGGAACACCCAAATCTCTGTTAGTCATAGATGGGCTCCGACTACAGCCATGCATTTGGGGAATACCTGAGGACTGTGGTGAGACTGAATGGCAGGGATCTAAACTGGAAATGACTAATCAGAGGCACAGAAACCTCTTAGATGTCGCTGTTATCTTTATGTGGAGATTCACATCCTAAAGCTCTACTGAGCACATCCAGTCATTTGCCCGCAGATGTGGCAGAATTGCCTGGCCTATGACCATTCAAAAGGGAATCTGTCACATGAAGGTTTAGGCTGCCAAGATCCAAGTTTAGCCTTAGGTCCTTGTTCAAAACGAAAAAGAATATGGAATAAAATTCTGACCCTCCATGTACTCATGAGACCTCATGAATATCTCTTTTTTTCTGAGAGAGAAATAATTTCTCTTTTGCCTGCCTTTCAATGATGGAGAGAAATGTCTGGAAATTACTAATATTGTAGGGGTGGAAGATGGGAAAGGGAATAGTATATTATCCTCCTTGTCCATAAATTCTGTGCAATGGCCATCCCTGCATGCATGCAGGTTGAGGAATAAATGCTTCTTGACTACCTCCAGGAGGGAGCAGTCAGGCAACACATTACAGATGATTATAATGTTTGTCTGAGAAAGGATTCCCACATAGTATAGTTGTGTACACTTACCATAAATGTTGATGTTCGAGTGTATTCACTGTTGCAGTCATCACATTTGAGTTATCTGCCTGCAGGTAGCCCTCACCCAGCCTGAATACCAGAGTCTTGGTATTTCTGCGTCGGATACTGTCATTTCTTCCATGACATCAGGTCGTCAGGGGTATAAAACATGCATCTGACGCCATTACATCAGTTTTTCTTGCCCCAGATGTCAGGTGCCCCCAAAATAGGAAGCAATTACATGGTATGTAATACCCCCAGCAAGAAACAAAATGCCAATGATATAAGATATGCCAGACAAAAAAAGATAGGATAGAAGTCAAGAGAAGTCAGGGGGCTGGAGGGAGGGTAACCAGGACTGCAACAGTGAATACACTCGAACATCTACATTTATGGTAAGTGTACACAACTGTACTATGTTCCTCGTGTTTCACTGTTGCAGTCATGACATTTGGGTCGATTCCCAAAGATAAGGAAGGGTGGAAGTAGTTATGAAGCATTAGGGCTGGCAATCAGGCCCTGTAAGACTGCCATGGCAAATCCAGCTCCGGATTTAGAAAATATAGGCAAGTGGTAGTACTTGGTGAAAGTGTGCACAGAGCTCCAGCTTGCAGCTTCCAGGATGACCCTGATAGGGACTCCCCTGAGAAATGCTGTAGAGGTAGATGTAGGCCTAGTGGAATGAGTTCTGATCCCCTGTGGGGTAGGTTTCCCATGGTGCTTGTAGCAGAAATGGATGCAGTGTGCTATCCATTTACAAATGGTTTGCTTTGAAATGGCCTTGCCCTCTGCCCCTGCAGCAAAGCTGACTAGCAGCTGGTCAGATTTTCATAGAGGCTTAGTCCTGTCCAGATAGAACCTAAGCTGCCTGTGCACTTCCAGGGAATACAGGATCTTTTCCCCTTTATTCTGAGGATTAGGAAAAAAGGTTGGCAAATGAATGGACTGGTTCAAAGCCACACTAGAGACCACCTTGGGCATAAAACATGGGTTAATCCTGAGGGAAACCCTGTCTGCATGGAAGATAATGAAGGGTTCCACTGCCATAAGGGCCTGCAATTCAGACACTCTTCTTGCTGAAATGATGGCTAGAAATAAAGCTGTTTTTCATGCGAGGAATTTTAACTCTGTTGTGGCCGCAGGTTCAAAGGGCAGAAGTGTGAGCTTTTCTAATGCAAAGTTAAGGTCCCAGGCTGGAGTGGGAGCTCTCCTGGGGGTGGGGGGTGGGGTGTCTTACATTTTTGGTTCCTCTCAGGAACTGTTTTACCAGTGGATGAGAGAAGAGGGGTGGCTCAGTATTACAATAAGCTGAGATGGCAGAGGCATGAATCTTAATTGAAGAGAAGGATAGGCCTTTGTGGAGCATTTCTGTTAAGTAATCTAGTATAGGAGGTAAACTGGGCACAGTTGTGCCCATTCCCTGAGACTGGCTCAGTATATTTTCACAGTATATTTTGAACAGTATATTTTCCATCTTTCTGAATAGAATTTTCTAGTACTAGGCCTCCTTGCCTCAAGAATGACATCCAGCACCTGCTTACTGAGGGTTGCTGGTGTTGAATTCAGGGGATTAGCCAGGCTGCAAGGTTCAGGGTCTGTAGCTGAGGGTGCAGAATCTGGCCCACCTGCTAGGACAGCAGGGAAGGAGTCTGAGGCAGGTGCCATGGTTGTAGCACTATCATACTGCACAAAAGAGGGTACCAGTGCTGGTGTGGCCAGTCTGGCACAATCAGGATTGTCCTTGACTTGTCCTGTTTGATTTTTAGTAGAACCTTCAAGAGGAGTGGCAGAGGGGGAAAGGCATAGACTGAGAGGCTTTCTCAGGTGAAGGACAGGGTATCCACTTTCTAAGCTTGGCTCTGGGGAGTTCTGGTGCAATATTTGCTCAATTGATAGTTCTAAGGGGAAGCAAAAAGGTCCACCTGTGGTGCCCCCCCCCCCCCACCTGTTACTCAAAAGTTTGAATATTTTGGGTTCCAGTTTCCACTCGTGTGGGTTCATGAGATTTCTGCTTAAGTCATCTGCCAGTGAATTTAGTTTGCCTGGCAGGAATTGAGCTTGTAAGTGCACTTGGTTGTTCAAGGCTGTGTTCCACAGAGCCATGGCTAGTCTGCAGGGTGGGTAGGAATGGGACCCCCTGCTTGTTTATGTACCGCATAACTGTGGTGTTTTCTGTCTTTACCAATAGTTGTCCTGGAAGAATAAGGCCTTTGAAGGCTGTCAGAGCATTCTGTACTGCTAACATTTCTTTTTGACTGATATGCAGGTGCATTTGGTTTGGGTTCCATTTGCCCTGAATGCACTGCCCTGCCATGTGAACCCCTCCATGCATAGTCTGATCCATCTGTTGTTAGGGTTTGGGCGGCAGAGGGTAGAGTGAAAGGGAGTCCCTTGTTGTGGTTGCAGGCTTCTGCCCACAAAAGGAACTCTGTCCTTAGGCAAGGAATGATAGGAATCATCGTTTCCAGGTCCTGAGAATGTTGACACCACAGACTTTTTAGGTACCACTGAAGTTTCCTCATATGCAATCTTGCATATGGAATTAGTAGAATGCAAGAGGCCATGAACCCTAGGGCTTGCACTATTTTTCTTGCAGATAGCTGGGTTTTGGTGGTCAGTAGATTGAAATAGTTTGTCAAATAAATGTGTTTCTCTGGAGTGAGGAATGCCATTTGGGAAGTTGTGTTCAAGCTTGCTCCCAGGAATACAATCTGTTGGATGGGTACCAGCTGTGCTTTCTTTTCATTTATTGTATACCCCAGTGAAGTTATAAGTCTCTTTACAAATGCCAGGTGCTGAAGTAGCAATTCCTGACTGTCTGCCTGAATCAGGCAATCATCCAAGTATGGGTAAATTTTAATTCCTCTCTGCCTGCCAATATGCAATGGCTGGAGCAAGGCACTTTGTGAATACCCTGGGCGCAGTAGATAAGCCAAAGGGAAGTGCAGAGAACTCATAGAGCCTGCTCTGAAGCATAGGTATTTCCTGCAAGATTCCCTTAAGGGGATGTGCAGATAAGCTTCTTGTAAATCTAGGGTTGCTAGCCAGTAGTCCTTGGCTAGCATAGGAAGCAGCTGTTGGAGAGTTAGCATTTTGAAACCACCAAAAAGGTGTTGGGAATAGACAGATCCAGGATAGGACGCCAAGAGTTTTCTTTTCTAAGGAGCAGAAACAGTCTGGAGTAAAAACCTTGTCCCCTTTGTTCTGCCTTCATACTGAGAAGAGAAAGTACTTGCTTTTGGGCCTCTGCCCACTGGTTTGGGGGCAGGTCTGGCCATCCGCTTATGGATGGGAGTGAGTGGAACTGGAATCTGTATCCCTGGGAAACAATGTTTAAGACCCATTTGTCTTGGGTAATGTATTGCCAGTTTTTGGCATGCAGTGCAAGTTTTCCTCCTAAAGGTGCAAGTACTTGGGCAAGGCTTGGAAGAGTTAAGGATAAGTCATTGTGCAATTTTACAAAAGAATGGAGGCTTACTACTCCCTGTTTTGGATGTGGGAGCACTCCATTGCTTCGATCTGTGCATAAACTGAGACTGAAGTCTTGGTGGTCTGCTGCCCCTGGGCCTGGACTGAGAAGGCCTGGAAGGGACTGCAAAAGACCAGTTTTTTGAAGGCCAATGCCTACTGAATCTAGGTGGCTGTACTTGTAAGAAGTCTTTAACAGTTTGCATAGATTTAGCTTTCTCCTCCATTCTTTTGAGGACTTCTGCTTTATTACCAAATAGACGCTCTTAATGTAATGGTGCATCCAGCAATTTTGCTTTGACATGATCTGGCAAGTTCTGTTCCTTAAGCCAAGCATGTCTTCTAAGAACAGTGACAGCAGCCCTGCAAGATGCTTCTAAAGCATCAAACCCACATTGCAAAGTATGTTTACCAACTTGGTTAGCAGAATGCATTAACTCTTGTAAATCTTTGTGTTCAGCACAGTCAGGAATCAAAAACATTTTTTGTTTAATTAGCTCCATAATATGCTGCTGATACTTTAACATGAAACTGGCTGGCTATTTAAAGCCCTAATGGCAAGCTTAGCAGAGGTGTATACCTTTTCACCCCCATCTGTCTAATGTCCTGGAATCCCTGTCCGAAGGGGTAGGAATTTTGGCAGTTGTAGCCTTAATGCCTTTAGGTCCCTAGGAAATGGTCTCTGGATCCGCAGTAGGATTCCTAAAAAGGAATTTGTGGGAGTCAGGCACTCTATAATACCTGACAGGTTTCCTGGGAGCTGGTGGCAAGATATCAATAGTAAGGCTGGATTCCAGGAAGACATCATCTACAATTTCCAGGACAGGAGGGATAGCTAGAGGCCTGTGCTGAGGCAAGCTTAAAAATTCCCTGAGTCTCTTTTTGGACTGGGAGTAGTCCTGGCTCTCCTAGTGGAAATGTTCTCTAAGGGTGTGCAGGGTTTCACCAAAGGAAAAATCTTCTGGAGGGGAAGTAGAGGGAATGGAATCTTCTGCATCAGAATCCTCATAGGTAGATAAGGATATGTCCTGGAAATCAGAAGGATCAGAGTAATCAGATTCCTGATCAGAAGAATCAGAAGGAAAATCAGTTCTGGGTCTTTTTGATGGGGAAGGCTGACTTCCCCTAATTAAAGTAATGAGGTCCTGAGCAATTCTAATCATTTGTTTTTGTGGCATGTGAGCCTTAGAATGCACTTTGGTCGTCGGTTTCCTAGGTGTAGTGCGAACTTTAGTCCTCCAAAATTCTGTATTTTTGGTTTGAAAGGAAGTCGTCAGTTTAATATGAAAATCGGAAGGCCTGAAAACACCCTCAGAAGCCGGTGTCTCCACAGCGGCTCCGGACCCTTCCGAGGTAGAGACATCCGCAGGTTCCATAGTCGAAGAAGCATCTCGTGGCATACCGGACTCTGAATGGGTCTCAGTAGAGGCCTGTGAATCTGTAGAAGCAGGTATCAGGGGCTGCAAAAGCGCCTCACTGAGTACCGGCGGACTGGCGACTAGCTTAACATTAGCATCTTCGGCAGTCTTGAACCTATGCAGTCTGTCTCTGTCTTTAACCTTTCATTTTTTCGGAAGATCAGTAGTTGGATGGCTTACTCAAGTCATTTTGGAGTACAGAGATCAACAGCAAAAGAATTTAGCTACAAAAATAGCCTGACGACGAATACTTCGGGCATTGAACAAGGCACAAAACCGACAGCGAGGGACATCGTGGTCTGGACCTAAACAGGTGAGGCAGTAAGAATGAAAATCTGTGAGGTATTTGATTTCCACAGGCAAGACAATTATTAATTTTTTCTGACATTGGTTAGGGCAAGAAAAAAGGACCCCCAATGGGGTAATTATCTTTTAGAAGACTTTAGGTCTGAAACTCGAAAAACGACAATTTCAGGAGTCGCCCAATCGGCACTTGCAAACTGCTTCTGCTTCGGGCACCGCACGGCAAGAAAGACTGATATAATGGCGTTGGCTGCATGTTTTATACCCCTGATGACCTGACGTTATGGAAGAAGCGACAGCATACGACGCAGAAATCCCAAGACTCTGGTATTCAGGCCGGCTGGGGGCTACCTGCAGGCAGATAACACAAATGTGATGACTGCAACAGTGAAACATGAAGAACATCTCTGGTTATGCAAACCAACTTGAACTCTGGGTCTGTATACATTAGAGGGGTGCCTCTGCCTTAACCACCCCTGTCTGAAGTCAAGTCAAAAGATTGATGCCAGGGTTTTATAAATTATAAGGATATGGACCCCACTGACTCCTAATAAAGGATCACTGAGGGGGTCTCAGTCTTTAATGCATATAGCAGTGGCTTGCTTTCCTGTTCACATTTCAGTAATTTCTCTTTGTCGGATGGACCAAACAAGGCTATGCCATCAAGGGGGGCATTAGTAAAGGATGTTTCAAAGATGTCTGCAATGTCACTCAGTGCAGCTGGGTTTTGCTTCTCATTGCAATTTCAGCACCCTCTGCCCCAGCTGCTTTCATTGGCTGCCTTACTTATAAGCCAAATGAAGACATTGATTATGTTTAACATAGTGCCTAAAGTGTTTTCCGACTGCTTCCAGGATTCAAGTGTGGATGGCTTCTTCAGAGAAACTAAAGCTTTCTTGCTTAGATCCTACTGATAACTCACATGGGTGGTGCAGTTCAACACCCCCGGGCCAAAAATGTCAGAGGTGTATGCTCACTTCCCCATTCTGTCCACACCCCTAGACTCCCTGCTGAGCAGATGGCCAGCAGCTGACTCCTCAGACAGCTCTTTTCTGGTGGACGCTGCTACTATCAAAGATTCAACCAGAGGTCCTTTTGACCAAAAATGCCTATCCTTTGCTGACTGGAGAATTTTGTCTGATTTCCTGAGAATGGCTTTAGAAGAACTGGGTTTCTACTATGTCCTTCTGCTGACCACATCAACAAGGCAGTTGGCCAGAGGCACCACCTAGTAGCTAGACTGTGCAGAGTGAGATGCCTCAAAAACTAACACTTATTCATCCTGAGAAGTATGGTCTGTGGGCCATGATCCCCTCTGATGCATCAATTTTAGTATTTTGCTAAATGTATTATCTTCCGGAGGGGACTGTGGAGAGTCTTCTTGTTTGTTCAAGTTGGGGTCTAATGCAAGATACTTCAGAGGAAGTCAATATGCCTCTTTTTACATGTCCTGTTTCTTGGAATATCAGGAGAATGAATGATGAAAATTTCTTGGGCAACTATGAATACTAATGTGCAGATTTTCTGAGAATATCTGCCCTGCTTTAACATTGGGACAAATAATGAATAGGAAAAGAAACAGATTGCTGAGTGTCCAGGGTGGTAGCTGACACAGATGAAGTATGAACTGATGCTCTCATAGGAGAGAGAGTCACTCCTGTCCATAACCTTGAAGGTTGCCCCTATGTCCACTGAAGATGCAGATCCCCCTCTGTTATTGCATCCATCCCTTTGGAGGCAACTGTAAAAGGTCCCAAGGAAAGCAACCTAGAGGGTTTGATAAAGAGATTAGTGCTGACCCCATGACTTGACACTGGAAATGCAACCAAATAGATTGGTGCTAAAGACAGATTAAGGGGTTGGCCCCAAGACTCAGTCAATGTTGAAGGTCTTGGCATTAAATGAGTCAGATGTACATGTCCCTGTGCCAAGACCAAAGGATCAATCAGTGCAGGAAGCACAGACTCCATTAAATATCTTGCCTACAATACCTTTGGTGCTGATATATGAGCAGGCAATGAACAAAAACAGGTAAAGGAAAAGGCAACCCAATCTGTCCTAGATACTGATGTGGAAAAGGCAACCTGATCCATCCTAAATACTGAGGGGGCTAGGATTACACCCTTCTCATTCTGCACCTTCAGGAAAGCCCTCATCATATGTTCCCAATTCAGATATGTTGCACTTATGAAAGACCTGAAGGATCGAAAGATGGTGGTAGAAGGAATCTAGAAATAAACCAAGGTAGTTCCCTCTCCAAGTAAGTTCAGCCAGTCTGGCATTTGGACGACTAGTTGGGAATTACAATTGGTTCCTATATACCAAATGTCAATGGAAATTGAATTTCTCTGACACTGAATGAAAAGCTAAATTCATTCTCGGTACCTGCAGAGCTGAAAAGGGTCCAGTATAATTTGCTTTTTCTCTTTATTTTCAATTTTTTTGTCCTTTTCCTTATTCATGCTTTTTTTCTGGGACTTGTTCTTTCTCTTTTTATTTGTCTTTATGTTGGATTTGACACCAGAATGGTCGAAGGGAGCAGTCCCTTAAGGATCAGTTTGTTTCTCCTGTCTGAGATAGATCAAGGGTTGAAGGACCTACAAATAGCACAGTCAGCCATTAGAAGTTTCAGTCACAGGCACTCCACACTGCATTCTTGGTTGTACTAGGGTCGGACTTTATGACCACAACCGGAACACTTCTTAAAGCTCTTCTTCGGGCAATCCATACTAACAGCTAGAAGAAAGGAAAAACGGGAATACAGCTACAACAACCAAAATGAATGAGAGAACAATACAAACATTCCATTAACTATCCCAACAAGAAAGAAAGAAAGAAAGAAAGAAAGAAAAAATGCTACTACATACAGTGTCTGGTAGGCCTACAATCAATGCAAAGTGAAGGGAAATTATATAACTACATAACTGCATTTTTTTTTTTAAAAAATTACAATGAAAAGACACTAAAGGATCTCCAAGGTAGAAAATTGACCAAAAAAACTAGACCAGAATTCTACCAATATAAAGTAAGATGGAGCACCTAGCTTCAGCTAGGATTTGTGCAATCGTGAAGGTAGCAAATGAGATCTGTGGAGATTTGCTGTACCAAGGAATTAAGGGAGGGGGAAAAAAAAACTTTGAAGGAGCTCAGGTCTGGGGCACTACTGATTCTGAATCAATACCTGTAAGTTGTATTGGATGGACCAAATGAATAGAATCTGGTTATTATCCAGTTTTGCCTGCAAGGAAGCATGCAGTAAGTGTGTGTGTGTGTGTGTGTGTGTGTGTGTGTGTGTGTGTGTGTGTGACAGACCTACCTTGTCAGTGTCTGTAGACAAGAATTATATTGGTTGGTACATTTTAACTCTCCTGGTTAGCAGAAAAAAAACAGTTAATAATCATTTTGTTTTCAAAAACAAGGCATAAAATACATCACAGAACATCTAGACCCTCTGAGTTTCTGGGGGCGAATTGGCCCCCTACACCTCTCACTGTATAAATCAATTTCAACAAAGGCTTAATGGGAGGGGGCAATCCTCAATGCCTACTTTAGGTCCCAACAAGTCTAAAACCTACTCTGCTCAGTGGGGTGCAAAGAAAGTTGCTATAGCTTGGGTGAGGGCAAGGAACAGTGTGATTACTTTAACTTTCCTCAAAATCAAATAAATAGTCCTCACTGGCGTGCAGAAAAGGTCAGTGTAGCTCATCTAGCGGCAGTGTACTTTCTAAAAACAACTATTTGGAATATAACGCTATAGTCCTTATTTTTCACCTTGAATACCTTTGATATTTAACCTTGACAGCTTGAAATATATGACTATGGCCAGTTGTTCTTGCACTTTCATCTCCAGTGGGGTAGAAAGAAGATTACTACTAGATTGGTAGGGGCAGTGAAGCAAGCACTATTCACATGTTTAATTTATGTATCCTTATAAGCGTTTTTCTTCTTAGTTTAGTGGGAAGTACTATTTTTGTCAGTTTTGAACATTAACTCTGAGACACAACTTACTCCTTTATTGATAGAAAAAAAATAATTAATTTCTTTCCTTCGTCATGACTTTTGTTCAGGCCATCAGTGGATTAAAATGTTGAGAAAATGTATCTTAAAACACCTAGAACCCCAAGGCTTCCGGGATCTAGAGGTCTCAGACATTCAGCTTAATTCACTTTAATGTAAAAAAGCTGAAGAGTAAGACAAAGCGTAAAAAAAAATCTGTATGATGTGGGGAGGTCAGTATAGTCAGTAGGAAAACAAAAGGAGCACTGAGGGGTACAGGATGGGACCAGTGGATAATAACAGCAATGCCACCACAGAGTCCCTTGTCTAGATTTCCATTTCATTTAAAGATGGGCGTCGTACAGACCACCACAAAACCCATCCCACCACTAAAAAAATTCAGTAATGATCATAACCATGAAGAACATCTTGTTGCTTTTGACAGATACGCCACACAGGAGAAAATAGATTAATTCTGACTGAGTTAAAATGTTATCCTCACAACTAAAAGCAGCATTTGGGGCCTATATGAACATAGGTGGTGTACCTACTATTAGCAGGACCTCCCCCATCGGCATTTCAAGCCTCCTCTCTAGATTTTGTCCCTTAGTTTAACTTCTTATACCCATGCGTGCTATGCATTGCTGTGTACCAGGGGAGTCGAGATTTTCATAGGTGTCTGGCCTCTATGGGGTATTCCTCAAGTATTCTATCATTTTATATCTTGAGGTCTTGTCTCTCTGATGCAGGTTTTGTTTTGGAGTGCTGTCATGTTTGGATTTGTTGCTTTTTGGTCTCTCATGTCCTTATGTGGCCTCATGAATCTGTATAAGCCAGTGACAGGCATGAGATGGCCTGTGAAGTGATGGGCGCTTGAGGAGTATTTTTCAGTGAGACAGATTTTTTCCAGTTGTATATCCTTTTTCAGGAGGAGCTTGACCAAGTGTTTGGTAGCTTACAGTCCGTTTCGGGCATGGTACATTCAACAGATGCAGCTGGAGTTTGCACATGATGGAAGGACCATCTTTTTCTAGATGACTTTGTGGCCTCCAGCTGCATATAGTATCAATGTGATACTCGGGTCTAATATCATTCTTTGGGTGTTGGTGAGAGTGATAGCTACTGACAATAATTTCCTTCTCATGATGGGTTCTTCCCTCCCTGATAATGTCAAAATCCCTCAATCTATCCTAAGCTATAGCTTGTTTTTGGTGTGGGTATGACTATGCATTTTTGGCATTTAACAGGTCCCCGTGGCTCTGGCACAATTATGGTTACTCTGCCACCCATTTGCTAGAGAGATCTTCCCTGTTTGTGTGACTTATTCTCTTGGATGCGTTTTCTAGGTAATCTTGACACTTTGTTGGCACCACCAATGTTTGCTCTTACTTGCTCTTCAGCTGATATTTCTGTGTTTTGTAGGACTATGCCTGTGGGCCACCACTCAAGTCACTTGCAAAAGTCTGACGCCTGTCATTGTAAACTGTTGTCTGATACTGAAGCCAAACGAGCCAGAGCCTGCTGATCTGACCTGATCAGCCGGTCAACCAGTTAAGGGACAGAGCTTTTGAATTTTAATACTGTGTGATTTGGGTATTATATTTTCTCCTTAGCCAGATGAGGGTGAGGCTCCGAATGCCTTAACCAGATCGAGTCAATGTTTTTTGACTGTTTGACCCTCATCACGAACTTTGGTGACTGTTTATAAAAATCACTGTTTTCCCAAACTGGGTTGGATCCAAAGTCCTGCAAAATCCTATGTCTCAATTTGTGAGGTCAAAATCTTTATGGTCCTCAAAACTTATTGGACTGGCTATGCTCCAAAAGCTTGTGCTTTCCATGGGTAGTCCTAATTTGGAGGCACAGGGATTGTGAAGTGGGACCACAGTTGCAGGAGGCCACGGATTTGCAGTGGTCCACTTTGTAAGTGTTTGCCAGAGTAAGAGTTTGATTAGTGGGGGTGCGCCACTTGAGCGCGTAGTTGAGGTGACAGTTGAGGACACCATGTGGTCCAATGTCTGCTTCCCAGCCAGAGCAGTTTTTTGCTGTGGACTCTGTGTTTGGAGATGTGGATGGGCATCAGGTCCTATGGATGCGTTGCTTTTTTTTTTTGGGGTTGCACTTGACCTTGTTTGGGGGTATGTTTTTGTTGTCCTCTGTAGGATCAGTAATCTTACTGCAAATGATCAGGCAGTGTCACATATAGTGGGCATATCTGGGGGTTTCTTCTTCTAGAGTTGAGATATTTTTGAGATTTTCTTTAACAATCTTGCTACTTTTTCTCTCAAATTTTGCTTTTTTTTTTTTTATGAGAGCTCTTAGTTTCTTACTTTTAGTGATTTTTTAGTTTTTTTTTTATCTTATTTTTAGAAGGATTCTTTTTGCTTAGCTATTTTGTTTTGTCTTACTGTTTGCTTCCTTTTTTTGTTGTAGAGTTTGGCTTACTCCTTGCAGACAAGAGTCTTTACCTTGAGTACAAAGAGTCTTTTTTTTGCTTGGGATTGTGCTGTCCTTGCTTTGCTGGTGCTTGAGGCAAGGGTAAGATAGTTGTGATTCAGCGGCTTTCGGTGGTTTTTCGCCCGGCTCGGGGGCCTGAAAAGGAGCCACAGTCTAGTCTTGAGAAGTGTGAAGTTAGTCTTTTTTCTTTTAAGGTTGGGTTTTTTTTATTTCAGGTGGGGGTGGAGGTGGGGACCTCCAGAGATTGGTTGTGTGTCTGATCTCACACCAGTGTGGGTGATTGTTGTTGTGTGTTGTTCTCGTGATGATGAGATCAAGTGATGTAATCAAGTATGTTATCTCCTGGGATGGTGACTAGTTGTTTCATGGTTTTTGGATATTAATTCCAGGAACTTTTTTTGGTTTGGGCTTGAAGTTTGTTCTTTGGGCTAGTCTATATTTGAAGTAAGTTAAGTCACCTAGTATGTTGGTGTTTGGTGATACATTTATTGGTGTTTTCAGGAAGAGTTAGTGTGAGATGTGAGAGTTTGTGAGGTTTCCTGTAGGTACACCAACATGCTACAATTTGCAGAGCAGTCTTGCCTATGGTGCCTATGGTCTGGATGATCATCGTGTCTGCGACCAGTCTTGAGGAGTGTTGAGTCCTTGATGAATGATGTCCCCTCCCCCCTTTCTATTGTCTTGTTGGTATTGTGGGGGCCGGGGGGATGCATGTGAATAAAAAGTGCTGTGCTGGGTGCTCAGGAGCCTTGAACCAGGTTTCTTCTGTTCACAGACATCAATGTTCTCCATCATACAGAGAGGGCCGAAAAGTGCGTGCATTTTGAGATTTAAGTTGTTACTGTCTACTATGGACAATCAAAAATTAAAAAAAAGAAACTGCTAGTTAGGGATGGTGTCTCTTCTGAAACACGTCTTGAAATTTCATACTTGAATATTTAAGTAAAGTAAAGCAGTGAGAGCTAAAATGCCTGATTTAAAGCATGTTTTGAATGTATGACTAGAGCCAGAAGTGAATGGTAAATGAAAAATGATATACATTTAAGCAGATAAGTTTAAAAGAAAACTCCAAGTAATTGATGTAAATGACCTTTTCAGACTGACAGGTTGGTTGTTAAATGAAAGGTTAACAGCTAATGAAGCACCTTTTAAAACTGAGTAACATATAAGCACACTGGTAAAAGTATGCAGATATCTTTAAAGACATAAAAACTTGTCAGAAATTGAAAATGTTTGTTTCAAGAATGGGAAGATGGTGCTCAAAGCTAAAAACTATGTAATTAGTAATAGAAGTGTTGTACGTGTGACTTCTAAACAACATGCTGCTAATGAAAAAGTAAATGCTGCACCAATCAAAAACGTAATTTCTAACCAACATGCTGAGCACAAAATGCATAAATATAGAATAGCAGAAGCAGCATAGCGAGCCACATATGGTATTAGAGGATGGGAAGGCACAGAAAAGGCTACTAAATTCTGGGCCACACCTCAACTGTAAAGATTTTTGCAGAATGTCCAGAACAAATCATTAAAGACTGAAGTTAGGAAATAATAGCAGACATTTGAGTTTCAGACGGCATACCCTTCAGAAAATTCATTCTAATGCAAAACCTGTTATTCTATCAACTTTCTAAATTTATAAGAGCAATTATTTAAAAAAAATGTCCCAATTTTTGAGCCTGTGTCCCACTTTTATTTATGGCTTTGTTCAGATTTCTTCCTCTAACAGGTTGAAAGGTATGACTCTGGCAACACTGACACATTTATTAAGGAAATATATGTCTACAAAAGTCCAACATAAACACTTGGGAAAATTGGTACTCTGCCTCGGCACAGTCATAGGTTGAAAAGGGGGTATCCTTTTTGGGAAAGGAACCTCTCTTAAGTTTGGCAGAATTCTCATCCTGCCATTTCCTTCTGGTTCCTTCCCTTTTATTTGGCTGTGAATTCTGTTCGTCAGGCCACCAAAAATTATTCTGATCCTGCTTAATGGAGGGTAATTTAGGAATATGGAGCATTCAGGCACTCCTTGCATCAGTTTACCTTGGTCGTCCCAGGGTTAAGAATCTGATTGTCTGTTCTAACAAACACACATTCAGAATCAAGTGGAGCATTCATAATCTCATTTTTTTAACTCATCAGAAAAAATTTGACTGTGCAACCATGCATAACTCCTTATCAGCACAGATGTCGCTGCATTTCTAGAAACATTATCAGCCCCTTCCAAGGGGCTTTTTAAAGCATGTTTAGACACTTGAGAAACACTGTCAACAGTTAACAATGCAGCAAATTCGTCTAAACAATATACACACATCATCACACACGTTCACATAAAACACTTTAAAGGCTACCATGCTGGACAGCGCCGGCTTCTTTCTACGAAATTCTAGCCACTTGCCTTGCCTATCTGAAGGGACTGGGTTTGATGAAGACATAGTCTTTTTGTTGGAAGATGTCACTGGGCACAGCAGCAGGATTCACAGACAAGGGGGCTTGGAGGCCAGGCATGGTTTAGCACACCCAGAATTTCTTAAACAGTTTTTTTGGTCAAGACCCATACAATGTAGGAGAATTGCAAGCTTTCTTTAAAACATCACCCAAATCTGGGATTAATGAAGGGAAGGTCACAACTTCCATGGCCTCATCCTGCAAAAGATCACATCCCCTGCTGACCTCAGGTACAGCCAAAGACTACTCCCAACTGAATACTTCCCTAAATCTAGCCAGCATTTGGGATAAAGAAAAAGTACAGTTGTGTACTCTTATCATAAATGTAGATGTTCAAGTGTTTTCACTGTTGCAGTCATCACATTTGGGTTATCCCTGCCAGGGTAGCCCTCGGCCGGCCCAAATACCAGAGGCTTAGTATTTCTGCGTCAGTTGCTGTCGCTTTAGGACTGACGTCAGGTCGTCAGTAGCATAAAGTAAGGCAGCCGATGCCATTACATCAGTTTTTCTTGCCCTAACCTGTCAGAAGCCCCCAAGTAGGAGCTAGGTTCTGGTGGAGGAACCCCACCAGTAGAAAGTAAATACCAATATGTCCCTTGTAAAGAAAGAGAAGAAAAAGGGGGATGGAGGCAGGGAAACCAGGATTGCAACAGTGAATACATTAGAACATCTACATTTATGGTAAGTGTACACAACTGTACTATGTTCTTCATCTTTCACTGTTGCAGTCAGCACATTTGGGTTGATTCCCAAAGCTGAGGAAATGGGTAGAGGCAGTCAAGGAAACTAGGGGCTGGCTAAGATGCCCAGCAAGACTGCAGAGGCAAACCCTGCCCTGGATTTGGAGAAGAGAGGCAGGTGGTAATGTTTGGTAAAAGTGTGAACAGATGTCCAGGTGGCAGCCTCCAGGATGTCCCTGGTGGGAACTCCTCTGAGGAAAGCTGCAGAGGTGGAGGCTGCTCTGGTGGAGTGAGTCCTGACCCCCTTGGGGGAAGGCTTTCTGTGTTGTTTGTAGCAGAAATGGATGCATTGTGCTATCCATTTGGAAATGGTTTGTTTGGAGATGGCTTTGCCTTCTACCCCTGTAGCAAAGCTAACCAGCAATTGATCAGACTTTTTGAAGGATTTAGTCCTGTCTAGATAGAATCTGAGCTGTCTGTGTACATCTAGACAGTGCAGGATCCTTCCCCCCTTGTTCTGTGGATTTGGAAAAAAGGTGGGCAAATGAATGGATTGGTTGAGAGCCACACTGGACACCACCTTGGGCATGAAGGATGGATTAGTTCTGAGGGATACCTTATCAGCATGGAAGATGATGAAGGGTTCCACAGCCATGAGAGCTTGCAGCTTGGAGATTTTTCTGGCTGAAGTGATGGCCAGAAGGAAAGCTGTCTTTCAGGAGAGAACTTTTAGCTGTACAGAAGAAGTGGGTTTGAAGGGGGAAGGGTGAGTTTTTCCAACACAAAGTTAAGGTCCAAAGCTGGGGCTGGTGCTCTTCTGGGTGGCCTCAAGTTGCTAGCCCCTCTCAGGAACTGCTTGATCAAGGGGTGTGAGAAAAGGGGCTGTTCACTGGGGAAATGAGCAGTGATAGCAGAGGCATAAATTTTTATAGAGGGAAAAGAGAGGCCACTGTGTAGCAGGCCAGCTAAGTAATCCAGGATGAGAGGGAGGGAGGGTTGTGCCGTATTGGCTCCCTTAGACTGAATCCAAGGGCAGAACCTTTTCCATTTGTCAGCATAAGACTTTCTAGCACTAGGGCGCCTGGCCTGAAGTATAACATCTAGAACCTGTTTACTGAAGTTGGCAGATTGATCAGAAGTTAGGGAATAAGCCAAGCTGCCAAATTAAGCATCTGCAATTGAGGATGCATGAATTCCCCTTCCCTCTGGGTCAGGAGGTTTGGAATCTGAAGAAGATGCAATGTTGGCAGTGGGGACAGCCTGTGCAGCAAGGGGTACCAGTGCTGGACAGGCCAGTCTGCAGCTATAAGAATTGTCCTTGGTTTTTCCTCCTTTATTTTGATCAGTACCCTGGGGATGAGAGATAGTGGAAGACAGGCATAGACCAATAGATTGACCCAGGGGAAGGACATGGCACCCACTTTCCAAGCCATGCAGTGATGCTCCCTGGTGCAGAATTTGCTGAGCTGATGGTTGATGTGGGAGGTATAGAAGCCGACGTTCGGGGTGCCCCAATTCTGAGTTACTAGGATGAAGGTTCTTCTGTTGAGTTGCCACTCGTGTGGGTCCAGAAGATTTCTGCTTAACTGGTCTACCAGAGAGTTGAGAGAACCTGGTTGGAATTGTGCTAACAGGTGGAGTTGCATGGCAGAGGCTCTGTGCAAAGGGTCATGGCCAGCCTGCATATAGGTTAGGAGTGAGTTCCTCCCTGCTTGTTGATATACCACATCAAAGTGGTGTTTTCTGTTTTGATCAGGAGAGGCCCTGGGGAGAGAAGGGGCTTGAAAGCTGTCAAGGCATGCTGGACAGCCATCATCTCTTTTTGGTTGATGTGCAGAGGTATTTGCTGTGAGCTCCATTGGCCCTGTATGCACCTGCCATCCAAGTGTGCACCCCAGACATAGTCTGATGCATCTGTGGTGAGGGTCTGGGTGGCAGGGGGTGGTGAGAAAGGTAGTCCCTTGTTGTGGGAGCATGCTGTTGCCCACCAAAGAAAATATTTTCTGAGGCAATAATAGGTATGAGAGTCTCCAGGTCTTGAGAGTGTTGGCACCAAAGGCTTTTTAGGCACCAGTGAAGTTTCCTCGTATGCAGTCATGCATATGGAATGAGTAGTATGCAAAATGGAATGAACTCCAGAGCTTGCAGGATCTTCCTTGCAGATAACTGGGGTCTGGTGGCTAGTTGAGAGATGTAGGCTGTCAAGAAAATTTGCTTTTCTGGTGTAAGGAATGCCATCTGGAATGCAGTGTCCAGGCTTACTCCCAGGAATATAATCCTTTGGGTGGGCATCTGTTTGGAATTTTTTTTGTTGATGGTGTACCCTAGGGAGGTTAGTAGGGACTTTACAAAGGCCAGGTGCTTGAGCAGCTTTTCCTGGCTGTCTGCCTGAATTAGGCAGTCGTTTAAGTATGGGTAAATGTGGATATTCCTTTGTCTATAAAAGGCAATGGCTAGAGCCAGGCATTTTGTGAAAACTCTGGGAGCAGTAGATAAGCCAAAGGGAAGCACAGAGAACTGAAAGTGCTGAGATCCTGCCCTGAAACACAGATATTTCCTGCATGATTCCCTGATAGGAATGTGGAAGTAGGGCTCTTTTAGATCTAGGGTGGCTAGCCAAGCATCCTTGGAGAGAATGGGTAGCAGCTCCTGGAGGGTGAGCATTTTGAATTTTGAGATCACCAGGAAGGTGTTTAGACTGGACAGATCGAGGACGGGGCGCCAGGTGCCCTCTTTTCTGGGTACCAGAAAAAGTCTGGAGTAGAAACCTTGGCCTATCTATTCTGCAGGAACATGCTCTACTGCCCTCAAACAGCAGGGAAAGGACTTGCTTTTGACCCTCTGCCCACTGGTTTGGAGGTAGATCTGGGAACCCTTTTGGGGTTGGAAGGGTATGGAAAAAAATCTGTATCCCTGGGACACTATGTTGAGAACTCAGAGGTCATTGTTAATAGTGGCCCAGATGCTTGCGTGAAAGGAGAGTTTTCCTCCTAGGGGTAAGTGAAGGTGAGCAGAGGGAGGGGGTGGGGGGGTGAGTCATTGTGAGTTCTTACCATACGGGGTGGCTTAGAATTCCCTGGTTTTGAAGTGGAGGTAGTCTACTGCATAGATCTCTGCACTCCTCATGGCTGCTGTCTGGGGAGGGTCTGGTTCCCCTGGGTCTGGGCTGGACTGGCTTAGTGGGAGCAGGAAAGGATCAGTGCTTGGTAGGACAATGCCTGCAGAACCTGGGTTGTTGGACCTGTAAGAAATCGTTAACTGTCTGCATAGATTTTGCTTTTTCTTCCATATTTTTTAAGACCTCCTCTGCCTTAGTGCCAAATAAGTTGTCTTTATGCAAGGGGGCATCCAACAATTTAGATTTGACATGGTCTGGGAAGGGATGTTCCTTAAGCCATGCTTGCCTTCTAATGACAGATCCGGTGACTGCTGTCCTGCAAGAAGCTTCTTGAGCGTCAAAACTACAGTGCAAGGTGTGTTTAGTTACTCGACTTGCAGAATGCATTAACTCTTGTAACTCTTTAGATTCTGCACAAGCAGGAAAGGAAGACATTTTTTGTTTGAGGAGTTCCAGGGTATGTTGCTAAAATTTTAGCATAAGGAACTGACAATTTAGTGCCCTGATAGCAAGAGTAGCTGAGGTGTATACTTTTTCACCCCATCTGTCTAGTGTTCGGGAATCCCTATCTGAGGGGGTAGGATTCTTAGCAGAGGTTGCTTTAATCCCTTTTGGTCCTTGAGAAATTAACTCAGGGTCAGCAGTAGGATTTTTAAAAAGAAATTTGTGTGAGTCAGGTACTCTATAGTACCGGTCTGGTTTTCTGGGTGCAGGAGGGAGGGTGCCAGGAGTCAAGCTGGATTCCAGGAAAACATCCTCCACAACATCCAGGACTGGGGAGATGTCCAAGGGTCTGTGCTGCGGAAGATCTAAGAATTCCCTGACTCTCTTTTTAGATTGAAGGTAGTCCTGACTCTCCCACTGGAAATGCTACCTTAAGGTGTGAAGGGTTTCTCCAAAGGAAAAATCCTGTGGGGGAGCATTCTATAGCTATGTCAAGAATCTAGATGGCAACACCCAGATCTGCTCTGAGTTACAGCACAAAGGCACGAAAATTACAGAACCAACTGATATTGCCAACATCCTGGCAGATAGGTTCAGTGCTAACTTTACCCCCCACTCACCCCCTCCCTAAAGGGCCCATATCTATACAGGAAGAATGCAGAGTCCCTGTAATCACAACTACGCAGGTAAAAGCTGCATTCCCTAAAGCCAAAGTATTTAAGTATTTCTTTCTGTTTTTTACTTGGAATACCCTCTCTTGCTTATTTTAAACAAGCTTATACTGTTTTTTTTTAACTGTTTGCTGCATTTTATAGTATCCACTTAAAAGTTTACCTGGTCGAAAATTAATCGAAACTCTGTGTTTGTTTGTTTAATCTAACTATTGAGGCTGCCCACTAAAGTGTGCTAGCCTGTGTAACTGATTTATTGCTGCCTTCTGTATTTCTGAGTGTTTTCTCTCTAAAAACAAAAAAAAAAACAAAAAAATAATCCTTGTTTTCTCACCTCTCCTCGACTAGTTTAGACCAGTTTACAGGCTTTGCTGTATTCTGGGCTGTGGTGTAGTTCCAGTGTTGTCCATTACCTTACTTGGATAAGAAGGAAGTTTCTTTGCTCACCAGTGGAAGTGGGGAGCCTTGAGCAGCCTATCTGTCCCTGAAGGAAGTGACCTCAGCACAATTGGTTGTTTTGGACCATTTCTAGCTCTTTTCAAGTTCCCTGTTTAAAATCCGCATTAGCGCGGCTTTGAGCGATTATCGCAGCGCTGGTTAAACTTTTCTTGGCTCCGCCAAGTCTGCTCTTCAAATTTTCCCTTAGAAAGCTCTACTCTTACAATAACCAGTCTACTCATTATATTATAAGCATAGTACTTGTTCTCTAAGCTACTCTTCTAAACAAGCACTCTCAAACTCAAGTAGCACTACATCCACCTACCACCCCAAACACTTCCCTTAAAGGCACAGCACTCTCTTATAATATTCTAGCATGTCGAGTGGTAGATTGCTAGCATCTTCTCCTGCTCAGCTAGTTAATCTGGGAATCTTGAGACAATGCTATAATTATCTCATGTACACAGACAACCCTCTCCTCCTCCCAACAAACACAAATACATGTGAGAGATGCAACTACCGTATTTTTCGGACCATAAGACGCACCTGACCATAAGACGCACCCAGTTTTTAGAGCAGTAAAACAAGAAAAAAATATTCTGAACCAAATTAGTACTAGTATAATAAAATATTTATTAAACTATAACAAAATACGGTAATATTAAACAGTGTTAACTCAACAGGAGGAAAGACTTAGAGACTCAAGCACTTTTCTAGTTTTCTGGAAACCCCAAAAACTTATCATCGCTAGTGTCAGAATTTAGGAAGCTCAGTTGCTGACAATCACTTGTATCACTTTCTTCAGTATCTTCATATATGATATTATCTTCAGTTCCATCTAAGGCATTGCTAATGCCACATTTTTTGAATGATCGTACGATTTCCTCCTTCACTGACTGCCATGATGTTTTAACCCATTCACAAACTTGAGTGATAGTGGGCCTCTTCATTCATCCTGTTGGAGTCAGATCATGATGCTCAGCAGCCATGCATTTGTTCCACTCTTCTCTCATAAAGACTTTAAATGGTTTGTTGATTGAAACATCGAGAGGTTGCAACTGGCTGGTAAGACCGCCAGGAATTACAGCTAGATGAGTCTTCCCTCTTTAAATCTGTTTTTTGTTGTTTCGCTAATATGTGCTCTGAACTGGTCAAGCACTAATAAAGCAGATTTTTTCAGAAGCCCTCCAGGACGTTTGGACCACACTTTTTCAATCCATACTTTCATTCCATTTTCGTCCATCCATCCTTTTTCATGAACATGCACAACTCCTCCACGTGGAATAACATCTTTTGGAAAGGTTTTCCTTTTGAAAATTAGCATCGGTGGCAATTTGGTGCCGTCAGCACAGCAGGACAACACAGCAGTGTAATGTGTTTTCTCATGTCCTGCGGTTTTCACGGTTATTGTTTTGGCACCTTTGAGGTCAACTGTCTTATTAGATGGCACATCGAAGGTTAGCGGGACTTCATCCATATTCCCAATCTGGTCCATTGGAAAATTATTTCTTTTCCTAGCATCAATTACAAATTTATAAAAAGACAGAATCTTCGATTCATATTCTTGTGGCATTTTTTGTGCAATTCTAGTTTTGGTGCGCATAGCAAGGCCGCTTCTTCTCATAAATCTGTAGCACCATGCTGGTGAGCCAGTAAAATCCTTAAGGTCTTTCTCTACAGCAATGCGTTTGGCTTCATAGATGATCATTTTGGTAGAAACTGAGAAGCCATTATTCCGGTGACATGTGATCCATTCTTTCATGTCCATTTCTAACTGTGGCCATTGTGCAGCATGCCCACGAAAAGTGTGCTTAGTTTTATCAAGTTTTTGCAGCTGATCCTCCTGTTTCCTCCACTCTCTTATCATTTTTTCAGTTGGAGGTGGCCCAAAATGTCTCGCGCTGCTCTGTTTCCATGTTCTTTTGCGTATTGCACTACCTCCAATTTAAACGGAATTTTATAGGCTAATCTTTTCGTCTTTGACATTTTGTACCGTTAGAGAATCTTTGTTTTTCAGAGGAAAATACAGTAATGAAAGAACTGTCAGTTGTTATACCGTTTGGCGATACACATGTGTCTGTATATGTGTATGATTCATATGTGTGTGTGTGTGCATGAGTATGATGCATGTGTCTATATGATTTGTGTGTATATGATGTGTGTGTATGCGTATACAATTCATGTGTGTGTGATTCAGGTTAAATTGCCATGTTGGCACTTTACAATCAATAGGTGGGTAGTTTGGGCACTTGGTCTCGGAAAGGTTTGCCATCACTGTTTTAGGGCTTGGCTCCACTGCTCTAAAATCGATGTGTTGACGCAGGGATTTTAGTGCAGTGCACAAGCACCCCGCGGACCTGAAGGGGCTATGACATGGCTGTCTCCACAGCCCGTCATAGCCTCCGATCCGTCACTTCAAGCCTCCGTCGAGTAAATGTCGACGTGAGGCTCCGCGTCAACATAAACGCGACGAAGGCTTGACGTCAGCCTATTGATTTAAAGGGGCTGCCTAAAGTTTCTGGGTCTGAACACCTACTGAGCTCTTCATGAGGGTCTCCCAACCATCCTTGTGTTGAGTTCTTGGGTTTGATCCCCTCCTGCACCCTTTATGATGGTCTCCAATTAGCTGTGTGTTCCCACATCTGTATTGAGAGGCAAGAAGACAGGGACAGGTGCTGATGGAAGCAACAACTTCAAAAGTGGGGAAGGGAGAGAAATATAAGTCTTGCTAAACTTTAGACATGGTGGAATGCATTTAAACTTTTGAGGGATCAAAGAAAATCAAATAAAACTGCCTTCTATTGAAATTAATCAATCATGATATAACTGCTGTTGCAGTTTCATGGGGTGCCTTGTATTTATACTGTGGCACATCATAAAGAGATCTGCTGCCATCTGTCTTCTTCCAATTGCCCAGTAACGATTTCTGCATAGCAATGTGGCCCCACTGGAGTCAAGGAGGGACAAATGGTAGCTAAAGCTTCCTTATTGCTACACATTTTACTGCACTCCCCCTGCCTCGCTCTCTGCAGCAAGCTAACATGCACCTGCTTACCCAGCAGGCTAAGATTGACATTCAGCTCAGATCAGCGCGATAGTGGGGGGCAGAGACCAAGCTCTGTGTGAGAAGGGATTTCGGCGATACCGCCCACGCCTCTTCCTGTTCCCGTGGACACACTGAACCCTGCGCGCGTTCCTTGGCTGGCACACTGAAGACATCGGTAAGTGACCTCTTTGTTGATGCCCGATGGACAGCAATCGGACCATAAGTGCACCCTAACCCCCCCCCCACTTTTGGGGGGGGAGTGCTTCTTATGGTCCAAAAAATACGGTATATAGCCAAACTGGAGGCTGAACTCTCTCAACTCAGGACTGGCAAGACCAGACAGGAGGAGAAGGTAACCACACACACAACAAACCCAGTCACACATAGACCTACCCCAACTGCAAATCAAGCACATAATAACACAAAAACATACTCGGAGGCTCTATTAAAAAACATACTAAAACAACAAAGGCTCCCAAAGCAGACACCCAAAAATCCACCACCTCAAAACATAACACATGCAACACATACTTCAATAAATCGGTGTGTCAATAAATCACAGCCCTTAAGGCCAAACACTATGCCTGATACACTAGTGATAGGTGACTCTATAGTCAGACACACTGACGTCCCACTTACCAGGCTGAGCAAGGAGAGGGTAATGGTAAGCTGCCTATCGGGGGCTAGGATCCGCCATATAACACACGCACTCAGGTCACTCAAAAGCACGTACAAATATGACTCCGTTATTGTCCATGCCGGCGTGAATGACCTGAGACGTACCTCCTTGGACTACATGAAAAGAGATATTGAGGAGCTCTCTGATTATGTAGCCCAGGCTGGTATGACCCTGACCCTGAGTAGCATCCTGCCCTCACCAAAAATGATGCCACAATACAAAGACAAGATGATCAGCTTTAATAATTGGCTCAATTACTGGTGTCATTCTAGGGGGATCCAATGTCTGTCTGCTTGGGATGACATGCTGGACAAGCCACGCTGCTTCGCAAGGGACGTCTTGCACCTGTCACCACTGGGCTTCCGGATATTGGCTAAGGCTCTTGCCACCCCCATAGTGCCTTTTTTAGGCAAGGCTCAAAAGACGAACCCACCTCCTTAGAAAACAAAAATGGAAAAAAATTAAGGGTAATGCTGCTCAACGCCAGAAGTCTAAATCTCAAGATGCAGGCTCTCGAAGCACTCCTCAGTATGGAGAACATCGATGTCTGCGCTGCAACCGAGACCTGGTTCAAGGCTCCTGAGAGCACCCCAGCGCTACCAGGCTTTACCTCGTATCATGCTTTTCGGCCCCAAAACCCGGGCCGAACCACAAAGGGAGGGGGAGTGTCCATATTCATCAAGGATACTCAAACCTCTAGGTTAGTGGCAACTCATGAAGCATCGGAGACCATCCAGGTGCAGCTAACCGTATCTCAAGAACCCCACTCAGCCTTCCTGAAGACATTGGAAGATATGAATGTCTCACCAAATATCATCATACTGGGAGACTTCAACTACCCTAACATAGACTGGGTGCACTATTCTGGCCCTAACACCCTAGCCCAAAGGTTTCTGGAATTCATAAACTCAAATGCAATGGAACAGCTAGTCACCTCTCCCACAAGGGGGATAATATACTAGACCTGATCATCACAAACATGGGGACAAAATGCTCCACACCGGAAGTATTGCCCTCACTGGTGAGATCTGACCACAAAATAATCACCCTGGATATACATTTACCACCTCCACCCCCAGCACAAAAGACTACAGTGAGAAACTTCTCAAAAGCAGACTTTACACTTCTCAAGACTGAGATGGTATCATTTAAGCCCTCAGGGCCAATGGAAACCACATCCCACAATGCTGAATCCTACACAAATACTTTCTATGGACATCTCCAAGAATGCATGGATCGTGCAATCCCAAATAAAACCAAGACCCTCTCCATCAAAGGAAAGCGTCCTGTCTGGTGGACCCCAGCCATAAACAAATTGTATAACAAAAGAAGGAAGCTACTGCAAGACAAAGCAAAATCCCATAAAGGGAAGGCATCTCTGATCAGCACTAGTAGAAAGCTACGTTCTCTCATAAAAATATCCAAGGATAACTTTGAGAGAAAAATCGCCAAGGACACTAAAGATAAAGTACAGTTTTGTACCTACCATAAATGTAGATGTCCGATAGATATGCAACTGCAGTCATAACATATGGGTTGTCCTGCCTCAGGCAGCCCTCGGTCGGCCGGATTCCAAAGTCTGGGTCCGACGTCGGCTGATGTCGCATTTCTCTCCGACGTCAGAGCGGCTGGAGTACATAACCATCAGCCGACGCCATTTTCTTCAGTGTTTCTTGCCCCAGATGCCAGGTGCCCTCCAAGGAAGGCTGTAATCAAATTGGAAGACAAAAACAGGATTCCAGACAAATAAATGAGCAATAAACAGATGCACCATAACAGATATCCCCAGCTAAGAGAAACAGGGATAGGAGTGGACCCTAGGCATAGAGGGGTATGGAGGGAGGGAAAATCCGACTGCAGTAGCATATCTATCGGACATCTACATTTATGGTAGGTACAAAACTGTACTATGTCCTTCAAGAATGCAACTGCAGTCATAACATATGGGTAGAATACCATAGCTTAGCTGGGGGAGGAGGAATGCTCTAGGAAAAAGATGGTGTGGCAATCAAACCCTGCAGGACTGTCGAAGCAAAGCCTGCTCTGGATCTGGAGTATAGAGGGAGACTGTAGTGTTTGGAGAATGTATGCACGGAGCTCCATGTAGCAGCTTCTAGAATGTCCTTAGTAGGCACCCCTCTTAAGAATGCTGTAGAGGTGGCTGTAGCTCTGGTGGAATGTGGTCTGACATTGGCTGGAACAGTCTTTCCATGAAAGGAATAACAGAATCTGATGCAATGTCCAATCCATTTTGAAATAGTCTGTTTTGAAATTGCTTTTCCTTGGACTGCAGGGCGTAAGCTACAAAAGTTGTTCAGACTTCCTACTGGTCTTGGTTCTGTCCAGGTAGTATCGAAGTTGTCTGTGAATGTCCAAGGTATGTAACAGTCTTTCCCCCTTATTCTCAGGATTGGGGAAGAAAGCAGGCAGATGAATAGCTTGATTTAAAGAAACCCTAGATACCACCTTTGGCATAAAAGTAGGGTTGGTCCTTAATGAAACCCTGTCTCTGTGGAAAATTATGAACGGTGGTATTGCCATTAGGGCCTGTAGTTCCAAACCCTTCTTGCTGAGGTAATTGCCAACAGGAAAGCTGTCTTCCATGAGAGTAATTGCAAGTCAACTGAAGCTGCTGGCTCAAATGGAGGTAGAGTTAGTTTTTCTAGGACAAAATTGAGGTCCCAGGCTGGCACTGGAGCCTTTCTTGGTGGCTTAATGTTCTTGATTCCCCTGAGGAATTGCCTTAGCAAAGGATGTGAAAAGACAGGCGGATCAGTGTTATATCTAGCTGAAATAGCTGATGCATGTATCTTTATGGAAGAATATGAGAGTCCATTCTTTAGCATATCTGCCAAATATTCCAGGATGAGTGGGATGTTCAATAATGATGCATCATGTCCCTTGCTGGTATTCCAAATGCTGAATCTCTTCCATTTTGCTAAGTAAACCTTTCTGGTGGATGGTCTTCAAGCCTCTGTTAGTATCCGCTGAACTTCCTTGGAGAGAGATAGGTTAAGGTTATTCATGGGATCTCCCAGGCTGTTAGCTGCAGTGTCTGAAGGTTTGGATGCACTGTTTTGAAGTTGTGTTGAGTCAAAAGTAGATGCCATTGGGGAAGGGCCCACTTCTTGGTGTGACATATGCTCCGTAGTAGTGGATACCAGTGTTGTCTTGGCCAGTCCGGAGCTATTAGGATCCCCTTGGGTCTCTCTGCTTTGATCTTTAGTAATACTGAGGTCATCAGTGGCAGAGGTGGGAATGCATAGATTTTTAGGAAGTTCCAGTTGAATGAGAGAGCATCTATTTTCCAAGCTTGTGGATGGTATGTCCTTGAGCAGAATTTTTGTAGATGATGGTTGAGGTGAGAGGCAAATAGGTCTACTTCTGGCCTGCCCCATGTCGAAGTGAGCTGTGTGAAGATCTTTGGATGTAACCTCCACTCGTGTGGATCTGTGAAATTCCTGCTTAGGCTGTCCGCCAGCACATTGTCTTTGCCTGGAACAAACTGGGATTGTAACTGAATGTTTAGGCTCAGTGATTTTTCCCAAAGATGCATTGTCAGTCTGCAAAGGGGGTTTTAATGGGTGCCCCCTTGCTTGTTTATATACCACATCACAGTGGTGTTGTCTGTCCGTATCAGTAAATGGCCTTGCTGAAGTTGGTGTTGAAAGGCCTCGATGGCATGCATTACTGCCAGCATTTCCTTTTGGTTTATATGCAGATGTGTTTCCTTTGGAGACCATTGTCCTTGTATACACCTGCCTTCCATGTGCACCCCCCATCCAAGGTCTGAGGCGTCTGTGGTCATGGTCTGTGTTATCTGTGGTTTTTTGAATGACATACCTGTGTTTGCCTGGCTTACTGAGGCCCACCATAGGAATTCCTTTTGTAGGCATGGAATGAGCGGTATGGTTGTCTCTAAGTTGTTGCTGTGCTGAGACCATAGGCTTTTTAGGTACCATTGAAGCTTTCTCATGTGTAGTCTTGCTAATGGAACCAGGAGAATGCAGGATGCTATGTAACCCAGGGCCTGTAGGAATCTCCTTGCAGTCATCTGGGTAAGTTTTGCCAAACCTTTGAAATAATGAGTTAACTTCTCTTGCTTGTCTTCTGTTAGGTAAGCCATTTGAGAGGCTGTGTCTAATTTGGCTCCTAAGAAGATTATTTGCTGGGATGGCTGAAGTCTTGACTTTTGGAAGTTGACTGTGTATCCCAGAGCTTGAAGTAATCGTATGACATAGTCCAAGTTTTTGTCAACATCAATTTGTCGTCCGCTTGTATGAGGCAGTCATCCAGGTGCGGGTAAATTTGGATCCCTGGAGCCTGCAATGAGCAATTACTGAAGCCAGGCATTTTGTGAATACTTTGGGCAGTAGATAAGCCAAATGGCAATGCTGAGAATTGATAATGCTCTGGCCCTGCAAGAAATCTGAGGTATCTTCTGCAGCTGTGTCTGATAGGGACATGCAGGTATGCCTCCTTGAGGTCCAGAGTAATCAGCCAAGACCCCTTGCCCAGCATGGGAAGGAGTTGCTGTAGAGTCAGCATTTTGAACTTTGGTACTATGAGAAAGGTGTTTAATGCGGACAAATCCAGTATTGGTCTCCACTGAGATTCTTTTCTTGGAACAAGGAACAGTCTTGAGTAAAACCCTGGCCTTGTTCTTGTTGTGGAACTCTTTCTATTGCTTTCATCCGAGTCAGCAGAGATTTGCTTGATAGCCTCTGCCCTCTGGTTTTGTGGTAGGTTTGGCATGCCTTGTTTTCTTGGTAAGGTATGAAAATGGAACCTGTAACCTCGGTCTATAATGTCCAAAATCCATTTGTCCTTTGTCAATCTGTGCCAATTGTCTGCAAACAGAGATAATTTCCCGCCCAAGGGAGCTTCTATTTGTTCCCTGGTAGGCGGAAGTAGAGGAAAGTCATTGAGATTGTGGCTGTGGGGCAGGAGAAACCCCTGTGTCACTTCTTTGGTTTGCTGGCTGCCATTGTCGTCCCCTGTAAGGACCTCTGTATTGTCCTCTTCCTCAGCCACGTCTGTTTTTACCCCTTTGAAATTTTTCAGGATTAGGAAAGGACCAGTTTTTTGAAGGCCAATTCCTACTGAATCTGGGGGGTTGAACCTGGAGGAAATCTTTCACCGTCTGAACTGATTTTGCTTTTTCCTCGATGGACTTTAACACATCCTTAGCATTAGCACCGAAAAGCTTGTTCTTTTCCAAAGGTGCATCCAGAAGTTTTGCCTTTACATGATCTGGTAGAGGTTGATCTTTTAACCATGCATGTCTACAAATGACTGCCCCTGTCACAGCTGCTCTACATGAAGCTTCCAGTGCATCATATCCACACTGCAGGAAGTGATTGCTTACTTGCTGAGAGTTATGTACAGCTTCCTGCAAAGACTTCCTGTCTAAAGGATCAGGAGAGGCCAATGTTTTCTGTAAATCTTCTAACAGGAAATCCTGATATTGTAACATATGAAAAAGGCAATTCAAAGCTCTCATAGATAAAGTAGTGGAGGTGTAAACCTTTTTACCCCATCTCTCTAATGACCTAGCTTCCCTGTTGGAGGGCAAAGGATCTTTAGAGGTGGAAGCTGAAACACCTTTAGGTCCCTGAGAAATAGTTTCCAAATCAGCAGTATGGGCCCTAAATAAATGGGAATGTGTTTCTGGGACCCTGTAATACCTGTCTGGCTTGGCTGGAGCAGGAGGAAGAGAATCAGGGGTAACACTAGAGTCAGAATATAAATCATCCAAAACATCAAGCACAGGAGGAATAGCTAAGGGCCTGTGCTGGGGCTTTTAAGGAAAGTTCAAGGCTTTCTGGAATCAGAATATTCCTGGCCTTGCCACTTGAAATGTTCCCTCATGGTATGCAGAACTTCCCCAAAAGAAATATCCTCAGGAGGGAGGCCGAGGATGGAATCCTCTGCATCCGAGTCCTCATAGGTCTGGAAGAGCTCTTCCTGGCCATCAGAGTGGACAGAGTCCTCAGAATCTTCATCTGAAGGAATAGGGTCAGAGGGTTCAACCCGGGGCCTTTTATCAGAAGGAGGCTGGGATCCCCTCTCAGGATGGGCCTGTGAACCTCTAATCATAGAAATTAAGTCAGCAGCCATAGTCATAATTTGTGTCTCTGGAGTAGGCTGAGGTAAGGCTTTAGCAGTAAGATGCTTGGTCTTGATGGCTGCCTTAGCCCTAGTGTAGGCCTTAATAGACATGGCCATAGGAGGCCTGGCAGCTCCACGTGCAGGAGTGACCTTATCTACAGCAATGGTCTCGGGCATTTCCTCGGTTTCGGTATCCGGAGGAAAATCAATAACTGGCGGAGTGATATCCGGAATCGGAGTCGTCGGTAATGCGGTGTCTTCGGTTCGGAGCGGTGGAATAACCGTCTCAGGGGGAACTGGAGCACTCGTGGTAGGTTTAGGCTTGGAGTCGGTGGTAGACGCGGGCCGAGGATGTCGGTCCCGGTCTTTTCGTTTCTTGGGAGTTTGCGATGTCGGAAGTTCCGACGGCATTGTATAAGCAAATTTTTCGCCGAAAAAATCTTCAGCGAACTCCGCCCGGCGCCTGAGAGTGCGCTTGTTGAAGCGAGCACAGGCTAGACAGGCCGAGACGTCGTGGTCTGGGCCAAGGCAAGGAAGACAGTAAGAGTGGAAATCCTTATGAGGTATTTATTTACCACAAGAAAGACAATTAACTTTTTCAGTAATTTCTGACATCGGCTGAGGCAAGAAAAGGTCCCCAACGGGGTACTTAGCTTTTTTGATGACTTCGGAATCGAAGAATACAGGAGCTGACCGACCGGCACTTGCGAACCGCTTCTGCTTCGGGCACCGTGCGGCAAGAAAGACTGAAGAAAATGGCGTCGGCTGATGCTTATGTACTCCAGCCGCTCTGGCGTCGGAGAGAAATGCGACATCAGCCGACGTCGGACCCAGACTTTGGAATCCGGCCGACCGAGGGCTGCCTGAGGCAGGACAACCCATATGTTATGACTGCAGTTGCATTCTTGAAGGACAGCCACAAGGCATTCTTCAGTTATGTTAGAAACCTGGGCGGAAACACTCAGATATGCTCAGAGTTAGTACACAACGACAAAAAATTTACCGAACCCACAGATATTGCCAACATTCTGGCAGACAGGTTCAGTGCAAATTTCTCCCCTCCCTCACCTCCAAAAAAATACTCATCCCAGCTGAATGTAACCTCCCTGTCATCTCTGATGTCCAGGTGAGAACCGCCCTCAACAAAGCAAAAAACACAGCATCTATGGGACCTTATGGTATCCCCGGCTGCGTGATACGTGAACTCCAAGAGGAGCTAAACCCGCATATAAAAATGTTATTTAACCTTAGCCTTACTACAGGATATGTACCTGAACACTGGCGTACAGCAACAGTGGTACTACTCCACAAGGGAGGCTCCATTACAGACCCTGGGAACTACCGCCCCATAAGCTTGACCAGCTTGGTTTGCAAAGCTATGGAAAGAATTATTATGGAACTCATAAACAACGACATTGGGGACCTACAGACACTTGATCCCACCCAGTTCGGCTTTGTAAAAGGCAGATCCTGCCTTTTGAACCTGGTTGACTTTTTCGAAACAGTCACTAGAGCCATTGATGAAGGCAAGGCAGTCCATACAGCCTACCTGGACTTGGCTAAAGCCTTCGACACAATACCCCACTCGGGGATCATAGAAAAGCTAAACAGCTTACAAGTAAATCCATATGTCACAAGATGGGTTGCAAACTAGCTAAAGAACAGAACCCATAAAGTCAAGATTGCGGGAGCCATGTCAGACTCAAAGCCAGTCACAAGTGGTGTCCCACAGGGCTCTGTCCTGGGACCCCTCTTGTTCGGCATTTTCTTCTCAGATGTGAAAGCAAACATGGGAGGGTTGTGGCTGACAAAGTTCGCAGATGACTGCAAACTAGGCGCCATAGTCGATACACCAGCTGACACATACATCCTACAGAAAAGCCTCACTGAAATGGACAACTGGTGCCGGAATCACAGCCTTAAACTGAATGCCAAGAAATGTATAGTCATCCCCTTTGGGAAAAACAAAATACCCACAAATTATCACATAGACAGTAACCCACTGAGTACCGAAAAAGTAATCAGAGACCTGGGGACCCAAGTTGATAGTGACCTCTCATTTGACACCCACGTTGCCAAAGTGGTTAGAAAGACTTTCTACCTTGCCCACCTTATCATGAAGGGGTTCACATCCAGATCAAAGGAGGTAATTGTGCCCCTGTACTCCTCCCTTATCAGGCCCATACAATGCCCCATTTGGTATGTACCTCACCCGGCACTTACAACAGCTGGAGAGACCCCAGAAGTACCTCACCAAGAGGATCAAGGGTTTCCAACATATGTCATATGCTGCCAGGCTAAAGAAACTCCAGCTCTATTCAGTAGCATACCGCCTGCTCAGAGGTGATCTGTGCCTGACATACACGTCCACGTCCAACCAGGAATTGATGGACATGCTCCACCTCAAAAAATCAAAATCCATAAGAACCACAAGAGCCAAAGATTTAAACCTCAGTACAAACATGAATAGAACATGCTGGAGGGACAGATTCATAACTCAGAGGCTTCCCATACTCTGGAACAAAATCCCAGTCCATGTTAGGCAGAGCCCCTCACTGACTCTCTTGACGAGTGGATGGGAGATCGTAGGTTTACCCCAGGGGTCACCCCTGTATCGCTACTTAACAGAGGCACAGTAAACTAATTTTAATAAGTAAGGGGGTCTTCAATGTGTCACTACTAGACAAAGGCACAGTATTCTAAATTTATTCTATACACCTTAGTACCACTACATGGGGTGGCGAAAGCCACATCTCTAGGGCTAGGCTTGCAAGTGCCTCAGGGCAGATAGCCTAGTACTAAACTATGAAACTATGAAAAACACAGCATCCATGGGACCGGACAACATTCCAGGCTGCGTTTTACACGAATTTCAGAATGAACTGGCTCCCCACTTAAGCACCATGTTCAATAATAGCCTCGCATCTGGTTTTGTGCCCACTGAATGGCGCACAGCAACAATTATCCAACTCCACAAAGGGGGAGCCATCACTGATACCAGGAACTATCGACCTATTAGCCTTATGAGCCTGGTCTGCAAGGCCATGGAACGTATCATCATGGAACTCATCAACAAAGACATTGGTAACCTCCAAACTCTGGATCCCACCCAGTTTGGGTTTGTGAAAGGCAGATCATGCCTCCTGAACCTGATCGACTTCTTTGAGGCAGTCACCAAAGCCGTGGATGAGGGTAAGGTGGTTTACACAGCCTATCTTGACCTTGCCAAGGCTTTCGACACCATCCCCCATTCTGGAATTATAGCTAAACTCACTAAACTAGGTATAAATCCCTATGTCACAAGATGGGTTGCCAACTGGCTCACTGACAGAACCTACACTGTAAAAGTTGCAGACTCCAAATCTGACCTCAAAGCAGTGACAAGTGGAGTACCACAGGGTCCGTCCTGGGACCTCTCCTGTTTGGTATCTACTTCTCTGAAGTACAGGCTAACACAGAAGGGCTCTGGCTAACAAAGCTAGCAGATGACTGCAAACTAGGAGCCATAGTCAAGTCCCCAAATGATGTGGACATCCTACAGAAGGGTCTCAATGAGACAGATGCCTGGTGTCAGAGCCATGGCCTCAAGCTCAATGCCAAAAAGTGCAGTGTCATCCCCTTTGGTAAAAACTCTGTATCCATGAACTACCAAATAGGCAGCAATCTACTTAACACCGAATGCGTGATAAGAGACCTTGGGACGCAGGTGGACAGTAGTCTCTCCTTTGATAGTCACATCGCCACAGTAGTCAGGAAGTCCTTCTATGTGGCAAATCTCATCATAAAAGGGTTCTCATCCAGGAAAAAAGAGGTCATTGTTCCCCTCTATTCGTCACTCGTTAGACCCATTATAGAGTACAACGCCCCTTTTGGAATGTACCTCACAAGACATCTGCAGCAGCTGGAAAGGCCACGGAAGTACCTCACAAAGAGGATTACTGGCCTCAAACAAATGCCCTACACTGACTGCCTCAAAAAACTCCAGCTTTACTCCGTAGCATATCGCCTACTCTGAGGTGATCTCTTCCTAACATATAAAGCTATGTCAAACCCAGAGCTGTTGGACATGCTACATACACCTAAAGAAATCCCAATCCCTCCGAGCTACACGCTCTAGGGACCTAAACCTTGTCACCACAATAAACAGGACACGCTGGAGGGATAGATTCCTGCCCCAGAGACTTCCCATACTCTGGAACAAGCTACCCATCTATGTCAAGCAAAGTTCTTCATTAGCACTCTTCAAGAAAAATCTTGATGAGTGGATGGGAAACAGGAAATACACCCTGGAGATCACTTCTGTGTCTCTGCTGGACAGTAGCACAGGAAAATAACTTTCTTGGGTGGCGTAAGCTATGGAACCTTGCTGGCTAGGCTTACGTAGGCCCTTGGGCCGATAGCCTAGTACCTACCTATGAACCTATGAGAGGCTGAAGGGATGGAATCTTCTGCATCAAAATCCTCATAAGTAGAGAGGGGTTGCACATCTTCATATTCAGATGTATCAGAGTCATCTGACTCTTGTTCCGACAAAACTACTGAGGACAGATCTCTTTTCCTTTTGGAGGGGGTAGCTTGGCTTCCCCTGATCAGCATGATAAGGTCTTCCACTATTTTAAGCATTTGAGACTGAGGCAAGGAAGCAGGTGCCTGAGACTGGGTTGTCGGTTTCTTGGGTGTGGTTCATATCCTGGGCCTAAGAAACTCGGTTATTTTTGAAAGAACGGCAGTCGTGAAAGAAGACATTGGTTTGTGTCAAGAATCAGTAGTGCGAAGGACTTCCTCGGAAGCCGGTGCTGCTCAGCAGCTCCGGACCTATCCACAGTAGAGACAACCGTAGGATCCTTAATCGAAGAAGAGGTTTGCGGCATACCGGACTCCGAAAGGGTCTCGGGAGTGGCCTGCGAATCCACAGAAGCGGGCATCAGGAGCTGCAAAAGTGCCTCACTGAGGACCTGAGAACTGACGACTAGCTTAACGGGAGCACTGTCGATAGGTTTGGACCTGTGCGGTATGTCTCTGTCTGTATCTTTACGTTTTTTCGGAAGATCTGCTGTCAGATGGCTTACCAACGCCATATCAGAGTTCGAGGACTGTAAGCGGAAATATCTAGTTACAATAAGGGCCCAATGATGGATAGTTCTGACGTTGAACAAAGCACAGAAGTGACAACGTGGGACGTTGTGGTCTGGGGCTAAACAAGTAACGCAGTAAGAATGAAAGTCTCGGTGTGGTATTTGCTTTCTACAGGTGACAATTGTTAACTTTTTCTGACATCGGTTAGTGCAAGAAAAAAGGATCCCCAACGGGGTACTTAGCTTTAGAAGACTTCAGCTTCAATTCGGTAGACGAAACTCGGGTAGCGGCAGAGCGGCACTAATGCGAACTGCTTCTGCTTCGGGCTCCACGGCAAGAAAGACTGATGTAATGGCGTCAGCTGCTTTACTTTATACTACTGATGACCTGATGTCAGTCCTGAAGCGACAGCAACCGATGCAGAAATACTAAGCCTCTGGTATTCGGGCCAGCCGAGGGCTACCCTGGCAGGGATATCCCTAATGTAATGACTGTAACAGTGAAACATCTAGAACATCATCTGTTTAGTCTTCTGCACATGTTTGTCCTCACAGGAAGATGACTGATCAGACTCTGACACTACTAATACTTCAGATTCCAAATCTCTTTCAAATTCGAAATCCTTGGATGGATGAACATGGGTTACTCATAATCCAAGATTGCACCCCCTAATCAACTACCTGAACAGTGGATCTAGCCATAGCGACCACCTCACGTAGAAGTCAAGGTGGGTCTTCTGTCTCTTTTTTTGCATGCATTACAGAAGTAGGACAATCCCCAGGGGGAGGTGTATCAACACTGGCCAATAGCACTTCTCTTGCACCTAAACAGTTTGGTTCTCCCACACTTAAACCAGATACTGATACAGTCCAGGAAGACATACCAGACCCACATTTAAAGTACAGTTGTGGTACTAACACTACACCAAGAAACCTGGAGGCAAAAGAATGCGAGTGGTCTGACAGCCTGCTTAAGGCTACTCTGGAGTAAAACCATAGGCTGAGGAATATTTCTTAACTTATTTATGCTTTTTAGGTGCACAAGGGGGTAGATAATGGAGAAAGTACAGATGCGTACACTTACCATAAGTGTAGATGTTCGAGTGCATTCACTGTTGTGGTCTCATCACACTTGGGTTATCCTGCCAGGGGTAGCCCTCAGTCGGCCAGAATACCAGAGGCTTAGTATTTCTGCGTCGGTTGCTGTCGCTCCAGGACTGACGTCAGGTCGCCAGTGGTACAAAAACAGACAGCCAATGCCATTACATCAGTATTTCTTGCCCCAAATGTCAAGAGCCACCAATAGGGAGCTAAGTTATGGTGAAGTAACACCACCAGTAGAAAGTAAATACCAATAGCCCTCTAAGGGTTAGGAAGAGAGAGAGAAAAGGGGGCGGGTAGGAAACCAGGACTGCAAAAGTGAATACACTCGAACATCTGCATTTATGGTAAGAGTACACAACTGTACTATGTTCTTCGTGTTTCACTATTGCAGTCATCACACTTGGGTTTTTTCCCAAAGCTGAGGAACGGGTGGTGGCAGTCAATAAGAGTTGGGGCTGGCTAGTATGCCCAGCAGGACTGTGGTTGCAAAGCCTGCCCTGGATTTTGAAAAGATAGGCAGGTGGTAATGCTTGGTGAAGGTATGAACAGAACTCCATGTTGCAGCTTCCAGGATGTCCCGGGGAGGGATCCCTCTGAGAAAGGCTGTAGAGGCTGAAGTTGCTCTAGTAGAATGTGTTCTGACCCCCTGTGGGGGTGGTTTCCCATGGTGTTTGTAACCGAAATGGATGCAGTGTGCTAGCCATTTGGAGATGGTTTGTTTTGATATGGCTTTGTCCTCTGCCCCTGGTGCAAAGCTGACTAGAAACTGGTCAGATTTCCTAAAGGGCTTAGTCCTATCCAGGTAGAATCTGAGTTGTCTGTGCACATCTAAAGAGTGCAGGATCCTTTACCCCTTATTTTGAGGTTTAGGGAAAAGGGTGGGCAAATGAATAGACTGGTTGAGAGCCACACTGAACACCACTTTAGGCATGAAAGTTGAGTTAGTCCTGAGGGAGACCCTGTCAGCATGAAAAATGATGAAAGGTTCCACAGCCATAAGTGCTTGTAGCTCAGGCACTCTTCTAGCTGAAGTGATGGCCAGAAGCAAGACTGTTTTCCAAGAGAGAAATTTTAACTCTGCTGAAGCTGCAGGCTCAAATGAGGGGGGTGTCAGCTTTTCCAACACAAAGTTAAGGTCCCAAGCAGGGGTAGGGGCTCTTCTTGGTGGCCTTAAGTTGTTAGCCCCTCTCAGGAACTGTTTGAAGAGAGGGTGTGAGAAGAGAGGTGGCTCAGTGCTGTAATGTGCAGAGATGGCAGAGGCATGGATTTTAATGGAAGAGAAGGATAGGCCCCTGTGGAGTAGTTCTGTTAGGTAATCCAGAATAAGAGGTAAGGAGGGCTGCGTTGGATTAGCTCCTTTAGTCTGGATCCAGGAACAATACCTTTTCCACTTGTCAGCATAGGAATTTCTAGTACTGGGTCGTCTGGCTTCACGTGCGACATCCAGGACCTGTTTGCTTAGGCTGGCCACTGGAGGGGAAGTCCAGGAATAAGCCAGGCTGCTAGGTTCAGGGTCTGCAACTGTGGATGCAAGAACTCTCTGCTGAGTCAGGAGAGTTGGAATCCGGGGGGGAGGTGCCATGGAGGCAACGGGGACAGACTGCGCAGTAGTGGGTAACAGTGTTGCCGTGGCCAGTCTGGGGCAATCAGGATTGCCCTTGGTCTTTCCTCCTTTAGTTTGAGTAATACTCTGGCAAGAAGAGGTACAGGGGGAAATGCATAGATTGAGAGGTTTTCCCACTGGAAGGACAGGGCATCCACTTGCCAGGCCTTGCTGTGAGGTGCCCTGGTGCAGAATTTGCTGAACTAGTGGTTGTAGGGGGAGGCAAATAGGTCCACCTTTGGTGTACCCCATTTTTGGGTCACAAGGCTGAAGGTGTTGTGGTTTAATTGCCACTTGTGTGGGTCTTGGAGATTTCTGCTTAAGTTGTCTGCCAGAGAGTTTTGGTTGCCTGGCAGGAATTGAGTTTGCAGGTGAATATGCATGGCTGAGGCAGTGTTACAAAGGATCATGGCTAGCCTGCAGAGTGGGTAAGAGTGGGTTCCCCCCTACTTGTTGATGTACCACATTACTGTAGTGTTGTCAGTTTTGATTAGTAGAGGCCGCAGAGAGAGCAAGGATCTGAAAGCTGTCAGAACATGCTGAACAGCTAGCATCTCTTTTTGGTTGATGTGCAGATGAATTTGGTTTGGGCTCCAGTGGCCCTGAATGCACCTGCTGTCCAGGTGAGCAACCCAGGCATAGTCAGATGCGTCTGTAGTTAGGGTCTGGGTGGCGTGGGGTTGTGAAAAGTGAAGTCCCTTGTTGTGGTTGTATGCTGTTGCCCATCAAAGAAAATCTTTCCATAAACAAGGTATCATAGGTATAATCGTTTCCAGGTCCTGAGAATGTTTGACACCAAAGGCTTTTTAAGTACCACTGAAGTTTCCTCACATCCAGTCTGGCATATGGAATTAGTAGAATGCAGGAGACCATGAACCTTAGAGCTTGTAGGATTTTCCTTGCAGATAACTGGGTTCTAGTGGCCAGTTGAGAGAAGTAGCCTGTCAGGCTTGTTTTTCTGGAGTTAGAAATGCCATCTGGGATGCTGTGTCCAGGCCTGCTCCCAGGAATACAATTTTTGACTGGGGACTAGTTTGGATTTCTTTTCATTGATAGTATACCACAGTGAGGTTAGTAGGTCCTTTACAAATGTCAGGTGCTGTAACAGCTTTTCCTGATTGTCTGCCTGAATCAGGCAGTCATCCAAGTAAGGGTAAATTTGAATATTTCTTTGTCTGCAAAAAGCAATGGCTGGAGCTAGCCAAATTGTGAAAACTCTGGGAGTAGTAGATAAGCCAAAGGGAAGTGCAGAGAACTGATACTGCACAGATCCTGCCTTGAAACGAAGACATTTTCTGCAAGAATCTCTGATTGGGATACTCAGATAGGCCTCTGAGGTCTAGAGTGGCTAACCAGGCATCTCTGGACAGCACAGGGAGAAGCTGCTGGAGTGTGAGCATTCTGAATTTTGGTACCACCAGGAAGGTGTTTAGAATAGATGGATCTAAGATTGGGCGCCAGGTTCCCTCTTTTCTGGGTACCAGAAAAAGTCTGGAATAGAAACCTTGGCCTATCTGATCTGCAGGAAGAGGCTGAATTGCCCTCATGGAGAGCAGGGAATGAACTTGGTTTTGTGCTTCTGCCCACTGGTTTGGAAAAAGATCTGGGAATCTCTCTGGGGTTGGCAATGTGTGGAAATAAAATTTGTACCTCTGGGACACTATGTTGAGGACCTATCGATCGTTGGTGATGGAGACCCAGTTTTTAGCATGGGAGGCAAGTTTTCTTCCTAGGGGCACGAGTAGATGGGCAGAGATGAGAGGAAGAGTTGAAAAGTCATTGTGAATTCTTTCCATAAGGGGGTGGCTTAGCACTCCCTGGTTTTGAAGTGGAGGTACACCATTGCTTAGATCTCTGCATACCCTGAGACTACTGTCTGGGGGGGGGGGTCTGTTTCGCCTAGGTCTAGTCTGAGGTGTCCTTGAGGGGGCTGGAAAGGACCAATGTTTTGAGGGGCAATGCCTACTGAATCTTGGAGGCTGGACTTGCAAAAAGTCTTTAACTGTCTGCATAGACTTAGCTTTTTCTTCCATCTTTTTTAAAACCTCTTCTGCTTTGGTGCCAAACAGATTGCCTTTGTTCAGTGGAGCGTCCAAATAATTTTGATTTAACATGATCTGGCAAGGTCTGTTCCTTAAGCCAAGCATGCCTTCTAAGTACAGAATCTGTGACTGCTGCCCTGCAGGATGCTTCTAGGGCATCAAACCCAAATTGCAGGGCATCATACCTCTCAACTGTACAGATTTTCGCAGAATGTCCAGATTTCTGCCTCATATTTTTGGTGTGTTCCTCCTAAAATCTGTACTTTCTGGCAAATAGCTGAGGATTTAAGTCATTAAATAATGACACACATTTGAGTTTAAGACTTCACTTCCTTCAGAAAATTAATGCTAATGCAAAACCTATTATTCTATCAACTTTCTAAGTTTGTAAGAACAACCTTTAAAATCTGTCCTCATTTTCCCTCCCATCATTTTAGGCTTTGTCCAGACTTTTTGCTCTAAGAGGTTAAGAGGTATGCAGTGTATGCTTACTGATTTGGCTTGCAGAATGCATACGTTCCTGTAAATCTTTATTTTCTGCACAGTCAGGGAAGGTAGATAATTTTTGTTTTATGAGTTCCACTGTATGTTGCTGGTATTTCAGCATGTGGAGCTGACAATTTAATGCTCTAATGGCAAGAGTTGCAGAGGTATACACTTTTTTACCCCATCTGTCTAAGGCTCAAGAATCCCTGTCCAAGGGGGTGGGATTCTTAGCTGTGGTTGCTTTCATTCCTTTAGGCCCTTGGGAGATGACCTCTGGGTCAGCAGTAGGATTCTTGAAAAGTAATTTGCAAGAGTCAGGGACTCTGTAATACCAGTCAGGTTTCCTGGGAGCAGGAGGTAAAGTATCAGGAGTTAGACTGGATTCCATAAAGACATCATCCACAACATCCAGAACAGGAGGGATAGCTAAGGGTCTGTGCTGTGGTAAATCTAAAAATTCCCTCAGTCTCTTTTTGGACTGAGGATAATCCTGGCATTCCCAATGGAAGTGCTCTCTCTAAAAGTATTTAGGGTTTCAACAAAAGAAAAATCCGCTGGAGGAGAGACAGAAGGAATGAATTCCTCTGCATCTGAATCCTCATAAGCAGATAAGGGCATGTCTTCATAATCAGAAACCTCAGAGTCGTCGGACTCTGGGTCAGATAAAGCTGCTGGGGACAAGTCTCTTTCGTTTAGCAGGGGAAGGCTGGCTTCCCCCTAATCAGCATGATAAGGTCTTCTGCCATTTTAAGCATCTGTGATTGTGGCAAGGAAGCAGGCGTGTGAGTTTGGGTCGTCGTTATTTTAGGCGTAGCTCGTACTCTGGGCCTTAGAAACTTGGTAGTTTTAGAAAGAACTGAAGATGCAAAAGAAGTCGTCGGTTTGTGCCGAATATCGGTAGTGTGAAGAACTTCCTCATAAGCCAGTGCCTGAACAGCGGCTTCAGACCCATCCACGGTAGAGACATCCGCAGATTCCGTAGTCAAACAAGAGTCTCACGGCATACTGGACTCCGAACATGTCTCGGTAGCAACCTGCTAATCCATCGATGTGGGCATCAGGGGCTGCAAAAGCACCTCACTGAGTACCGGCAAACTGGCAACTAGCTTAACGGAAGCATTGTCGGCAGTTTTGGACCTGTGCGGTCTGTCTCTGTCTTTATCCTTATGTTTTTTCAGAAGATCGGTAGTCGGATGGCTTACTGAAGCCACGTCAGAATACGGAGATGGAGAGTGAAAGTATTTTGCTACAATAAGGGCCCATCGACAAATAGTTTGGGCATTGAACAAAGTAGAAAACCGGCAGCGAGGGAAGTCGTGGTCTGGGCCTAAACAGATGAAGCAGTAAGAATGGAAATCTCGGTGTGGTATTTGCTTTCCACAGGTGAGATAATTCTTAACTTTTTCTGACATCGGTTAGAGCAAGAAAAAAGGATCCACAATGGATTACTGAGCTTTAGAAGACTTCAACTTCAATTTCGGAAATGAAAACTCAGGTGGTGAACAACTGGCACTCATGCGAACTGCTTCTGGCTCCTCGGCAAGAAAGACTGATGTAATGACGTCGGCTGCCTGTTTTTATACCACTGACAACCTCATGTCAGTCCTGGAGCGACAGCAACCGATGCAGAAATACTAAGCCTCTGGTATTTGGGCCGACTGAGGGCTACCCCTGGCAGGATAACCCAAGTGTGGTGACTGCAACAGTGAAATACGAATAACATGGTACCATATCTGAATCCATCAAGTCAGGGAACAAGATAATATCCAGCTCAATACCAAATATTGGCTGCATGATTAGCCAAGTAAAAGAATGGACAAATCTCTGTACTCTCCCTCTAAATAGCAATCTAAAGACTGTTTCTCTAGGGATACTACTCTGAATACTGCACTAAGTAAATTGACAGTATTTTCAGGAACACAGCTCAAAGCACAAAATACATGTCACAAAATGTCCCCTATTTTAACAAATAAAGGGTAGTTTCAACACCAAATGATTAAAAACAGCCTAAAACAGCATTAGAAAAGAAATAAATCAAAAACTGATAAAACATTCCTGTCAGAAATGTTTCACATACAAAATGGCACCCTAAGCAATACGAAGTCTATTTCTGCAGCAGTTACTATTATAAAGACTGCACAAAAAATGACAGTTTCAGTAACACAGTTCCAAACACAAAATACATGCACAAAAGTCCCTTCATTTTGTAAAAAAACAGATTACTTTCAGTCTAAATGAATGGACAGAGTCTAAAACATTGTTAGACAAGAAATAAATCATAAACTGATGAAAAAATCCATCAGTGCTATAAAGCAAGGCAGACGATGCCATTACTTCAGTTTTTCTTGCCCTACCCAGTCAGAAGCCCAAATAATATAGTAAAAAAGAGGTCCTGTTGGCTAAAAGTCACCATAAGAAGGTTCCGTCTCCCTAAAGAAAGAAAATATAAGGGTGAAGAAGAGAGGGAAACCAGGACTGCAACATTGAATACATTCAAATATCTACATTTATGGTAAGTGTACACAACTGTACTATGTTCTTCATGTTTCACTGTTGCTGTCATCACCTGTGGGAGGATTCCCAAAGCTGAGGAGAGGGGTGGTAGGATTAGTAAGAGACACAGGCCTGGGTCAGCAAGCCCTGCAAAACTGCAGAGGCAAACCCTGCCCTAGCCTTAGAAAATAGAGGTAGGTGGTAATGCTTGGTAAAGGTATGGACAGAAGTCCATGTGGCAGCTTCCAGGACGTCCCTGGTGGGAACTCCTCTGAGAAATGTTGTGGAAGTGGAGGCTGCCCTAGTGGAATGGGTTCAAATAGATTGGGGGGTGTTCCCATGTAATCTGTAGCAGAAATGGATACAGTGTGATATCCGTTTGGAAATGGTTTACTTGGAAATGGGCTTCCCCTCTGCCCCTGGGGCAAAGCTGATAACTAGTTGGTCTGTTTTCCTGAAGGGTTTGGTACGGTCCAGATAGTATCTGAGCTGTCTGTGCACATCTAGTGAGTGCAAAATTCTTTCCCCCTTGTTTTGAGGGCTAGGAAAGAAGGTGGGTAGATGTATGGCCTGGCTGAGAGTCACATTAGATACCACCTTGGGCATAAAGGAGAGGTTAGTCCTCCAGGAAATCCTGCCTGCTTGGAAAATGATGAAGGGCTCAACAGCCATCAGTGCCTAAAGTTCTGAAACCCTTTTAGCTGAGGTGATAGCTAGGAGAAAAGCAGTCTTCCAGGAGACGTATTTTAGTTCTGCTGAAGCAGCAGCTTTGAAGGGTGATAAGGTTAGTTTTTCCAAAACATAGTTCAGGTCTCAGGCTGGCGTGGGTGGCCTTCTGGGAGATCTGATATTAGAAGCCCCTCTGCGGAATTGTTTGTTCAAATGATGGGAGAACAGGGGCTGATCTGTGTCAAAATGAGCTGAAATAACTGAGGTGTGGATTTTAATAGAAGAGGAGGAGAGGCCACTATTAAGTAGCTCCGTTAAGTAGTTCAGGATAAGAGGGATGGTAGGTTGTGAGGTACTGCCTCCTCTGGACTGGCTCCAGGAGCAGAATCTTTTCCATTTTCCTGCATTAGATTTTCTGGTGCTCGGCCTTCTAGCCTCTGTGATAATGTCTAGGACCTGTTTGCTCAACTGAGGCCCCTTGTTTGCCTTTAGAGTATTAGCCATGCTGACAGTTTGAGAGTCTGTAAGTCTGGGTGCAGCCCCCCCCCCCCACCTAAGTCAGGAGGTCTGAGATCAGGGGAAGCTGCCTGGGAGGCTGCGCAGTAAGGGATACCAATGTTGTCTGGGCCAGTCTGGAGCAATGAGGATGGCCTTTGGTCTCTCCTCCCTGATTTTGATCAGTATCTTGGGAATAAGAGGCAGAGGAGGGAATGCGTACACAAAGAGGGTGTTCCAGGGGAAGGTCAAGGCATCCACCTTCCATGCTAGGTGGTGATACTCCCTGGTACAGAATTTTTCAGCTGATTTTTGAGATGTGAAGCAAAGAGATCTCCCTCCGGAGTCCGTCATTCCTGAATGATTTGTAAAAAGATTTTTCTGTGGAGCTGCCATTCGTGGGGGTCCAGTAAGTTCCTGCTTAAGTGGTCTGCCAGGGTGTTGCTGATCCCTGGTAGGTGCTGGACTATTAGGTGTAGTCCCATGGAAGAGGCTGTCAGCCAGAAGTTCATGGCTAGCCTGCACAGAGGGTAAGATTGTGTCCCCTCCCTGTTTGTTGATGTACCACATTACTGTGGTGTTGTCTGTTTTGATAAGGAGAAAGTACACTTTTGTACCTACCATAAATGTAGATGTCCGATAGGTATGCATCTGCAGTCCTTACATATGGGTTGTCCTGCCTCAGGCAGCCCTTCGGTCGGCCGGATTCCAAAGTCTGGGTCCGGCGTCGGCTGATGTCGCTCTTTTCCCCGACGTCAGAGCGCCTGGGGTATAAAAGCATCAGCCGACGCCATCTTCCTCGGTTTTTCTTGTCCCAGATGCCAGGTGCCCTCTAAGGAAGGCTAAATTTGGAGAGATTGAAAAATTCCAAACATGCACAGCAATAATAAAAACAAATACACCATAAAAGATAACCCCAGCTAGCTAAAATGAAGGATAGGTACCCAAAGAATACCACAGAGGGGTAGGAGAGAGGGAAAACCTGACTGCAGATGCATACCTATCGGACATCTACATTTATGGTAGGTACAAAACTGTACTATGTCCTTCAAGGATGCATCTGCAGTCCTTACATATGGGTAGAATACCATAGCCAAGCTGGGGGTGGTAGGACCTAAGAAAAGGATGGTGTAGCTAACATGCCCTGCAGGACTGCAGTAGAGAAGCCTGCTCTGGATCTGGAAAATAAAGGCAAGTTGTAATTCTTGGAAAATGTATGCACAGAGCTCCGTGTATCAGCTTCTAAAATGTCCTTTGTAGCCACCCCTCTTAAGAAGGCTGTGGAGGTGGCTGTTGCTCTGGTGGAATGAGACCTGATGTTAGCTGGCACAGATTTTCCATGAAAAGAGTAACAGAATCGAATGCAATTTCCTATCCATTTTGAAATTGTCTGTTTGGAAATTGCTTTTCCTTGTACACCAGCAGCATATGCTACAAAGAGTTGGTCAGTTTTTCTGTAAGTCTTAGTTCTGTCCAAGTAGTAGCGCAACTGTCTGTGAATGTCCAGGGTATGCAGAAGTTTCTCTCCTTTATTTTGTGGATTTGGAAAGAAGGTAGGCAGGTGGATAGCTTGGTTCAGTGAGACCCTGGATACCACCTTTGGCATTAATGAAGGATTGGTTCTCAAAGAGACTCTGTCCTGATGAAAAATGAGAAATGGTTGTACTGCCATGAGGGCCTGTAACTCAGATACTCTTCTTGCTGAGGTTATGGCCAGAAGGAAGGCAGTCTTCCAAGACAGGAATTGTAGTTCTGAAGATGCTGCTGGTTCAAAGGGAGGTACAGTTAATTTTTCCAACATAAAGTTAAGGTCCCATGTAGGCACTGGTGGTTTCCTTGGAGGGTTGATGTTTTTTATCCCTCTTAGAAACTGCCTTAGCAGAGGATGAGAAAATACAGGTGGATCCATGTTGTACTCTGCTGAAATTGCTGAAGCATGGATTTTTATGGAAGAATAAGAAAGGCCATTATGGAGCATTTCAGCCAAGTATTCAAGGATATGTGGAATGCTCATCACTGTCGGATCTTGACCCTTTGTGGTGTTCCAGGTTCAAAATCTTTTCCATTTTGCTGAATATGCCTTTCTTGTGGAAGGCCGCCGAGCATCCATGACGATATCCTTTACCCTCTTGGATAGTTTATCCTGGGGAGGAGTCAAGGTATTTTCCAGGCTGTCAGCTGCAAGATTTTTAGGCTGGAGTGCAGAGTTTTGTAATTGTGCTGTGTCAGAAGAAGAGGCCATTGTGCTAGAGGCCACGGTTTTGTGCGTGACATGCTCTTTAACTGTGGGTACCAGTGCTGTCTTGGCCAGTCCGGAGCTATCAGAATCACTTTTGGTTGCTCTGACCTGATCTTCAGTAAGACCTTGGTCATTAATGGTAGAGGTGGGAATGCATATACTGTCAGAGTATTCCAGCTGAAGGAGAGGGCGTCCACTTTCCATGCTTGAGGATGGTATGTCCTTGTGCAGAATTTCTTCAGTTGATGGTTGTGGTGGGAAGCAAAAAGATCAATGTCCGGCCTTCCCCATGATTGTACTATCTGGAGAAAAATGTCTGGGTGCAACATCCATTCGTGTGGATCCATGATGTTTCTGCTTAGGCTGTCCGCCAGTACATTGTCCTTTCCTGGTACAAACTGGGATTGCAGCTCTATATTGAGTTTTAGGGAAAGTTCCCAAAGATTCATTGCCAGCCTGCAAAGAGGGTAGGAATGAGTACCTCCTTGCTTGTTTATGTACCACATAACTGTGGTATTGTCTGCCTTTATTAGCAGGTGACCTTGATGCAGGAAATGTTCGAAGGCCTCGATTGAATGTATCATTGCCAGCATTTCCTTTTGGTTGATGTGCAGGTGCAATTCTTTTTGAGTCCATTGCCCCTGAATGCATCTGCCCTCCATGTGCGCTCCCCATCCATGGTCTGAGGTGTCCGTTGTAATGGTTTGGCTGATATGTGGCTTGCTGAAAGGCAGACCCATGTTTGACTGGCTTGCTTGTGCCCACCACAGAAACTCCTTTTGAAGGCATGGAATGAGGGGGATCAAAGCTTCTAAGCTGTGACTGTGTTGAGACCATAGACTCTTTAGGTACCATTGTAGTTTCCTCATATGCAGCCTTGCTTATGGAATCAGAAGAATGCAAGATGCCATGAAACCCAGGGCCTGCAGGATTTTCCTTGCAGTCAGCTGGGTTTGTGTTGTCAGATTTCTGAAATAATCCGGTAACTGTTCTTGTTTTTCTTCTGTGAGAAAAGCCATTTGGGTGTTTGTATCCAGTTTTGCACCCAGGAAAATTATTCGTTGGGATGGAGCAAGTCTTGATTTCTGAATGTTGACTGTGTATCCCAAGGCCTGTAGTAGGCGGATGGCATAGTTCAAGTGTTCTACCAATGTTTGTTGGCTGTCCGCTTGTATAAGGCAGTCGTCCAGGTATGGGTATATTTGAATCCCCTGAAGTCTGCAATGTGCAATTACTGATGCCAGGCATTTTGTGAATACTCTGGGCGCAGTAGATAAGCCAAAGGGCAATGCTGAGAATTAATAATGCTCTGAACCTGCAAGAAATCTGAGGTGTCTTCTGCAACTTTGTCTGATAGGGACATGCAGGTATGCCTCCTTGAGGTCTAGAGTTACCAGCCAGGACCCCTTGCCCAGCATGGGAAGGAGTTGCTGTAAGGTCAGCATTTTGAATTTTGGCACGATGAGATAAGCATTCAGTGCGGACAAGTCCAGAATAGGCCTCCATTGCTTTTCTTTTCTTGGAACAAGGAATAGTCTGGAATAAAATCCTTGGCCTTGTTCTGTGAAAGGAACCTTTTCTATTGCCTTCATTTGTAGTAGGTTGGAAATTTGCTTGAAAGCCTCTGCTCTTTGATTTGTTGGCAGGTTTGGCATGCCTTGTCTTTTTGGTAATGTATGAAAATGGAATCTGTATCCTTTGTCTATTATTTGCAGTATCCATTTGTCTTTTGTAATGCTGTGCCAATTTTCTGAGAATAAAGATAGCTTTCCGCCCAAAGGTGCTTCCAATTGAGCCCTGGTTGGCGGAGTCAAAGTCAAGTCATTGAGATTGTCCTTGTGCAGTAGTTGTAGGTCCTGCACTACCTCTCTGGTTAGGAGGCTGCTATTGCCGTCCTCTGTAGGAGCCTCGAGCTTGCCCTCTACCTCTGGCACGCCTGTTTTTGCCTCTTTGAAATCTGTCTGTGTCTGGAAAGGACCAATTCTTAGAAGGCCAATTTCTGCTGAATCTTGGTGGTTGGACCTGGAGAAAATCTTTGACTGTTTGTACTGATTTAGCCTTTTCCTCAAATTTCTTTAAGACCTCTTGAGCCATGGAACCAAATAACTTTTGTTTTTCCAGTGGTGCATCCAGAAGCTTTGCTTTAACATGATCTGGCAGTGTTTGTTCCTTCAGCCAAGCATGTCTATGTATGACTGCACCTGTCATTGCTGACCTACATGAAGCATCCAATGCATCATAACCACACTGTAAGAAATGGCTGCTAACCTGCTGGGAGTTATGCACCAGATCTGTATCATATGGAATTGACAATTTAATGCCCTCATAGAAAGTGTGGAAGAAGTATACACTTTTTTACCCCATCTCTCTAAAGCCCTGGATTCCCTTTCAGAAGGAAGTGGATTCTTAGTAGTGGTGGTTGTAACCCCTTTAGGGCCCTGGGAAATAGTTTCTGGGTCAGCAGAGTGGCCCTTGTAAAGGAAAAGATGCGAGTCCGGGACCCTGTAGTACCTGTCGGGTTTGACAGGAGCCGGAGGAAGGGAGTCAGGGGAAATACTAGACTCAGAGTACACATCTTCTATAACATTTAAAACAGGAGGAATAGCCAAAGGTCTATGCTGAGGTAAATGCAAAAAAGTCCTTAACCTCTTCCTGGAATCAGAGAATTCCTGGCCTTGCCATTTGAAATGCTCTCTCATGGAGTGAAGGGTCTCCCCAAAGGAAAACTGTTCAGGGGGGGAGGCCGAGGGAATAGATTCCTCTGCATCAGAATCCTCATAGGCCGGAAAGGCCTCCTCCTGGTAGTCTGAAAGGACAGAGTCATCTGAGGCCTCATCAGAAGACTGGGGATCTGTCTGCTCAACCCTGGGCTTTTTGCCTGGAGGGGGTTGAGAGCCCCTGTCTGGATGTGGTTGAGAACCCCTGATTAAGGAAATAAGGTCTTCAGCCAAACTTAAAATTTGTGAACCGGTAGTGGATCCCTGAGGAATAGCCTTGGGAGGGAGAGATTTTGGCTGTTTAGCAGCTTTAGCACGTGTAAAGGCCTTAATGGACATGGATACAGGAGGCCTGGCTGTCCCACGTGCTGGAGTAGTTTTATCAACAGAAATGGTGTCGGATATTTCCTGAGCACCGGTTTCAGATGGAAATTCTATGACCGACCCAGTGGTGGCCTCCGGTACCGAGAGATTCGGCTTCTGCAGAGACCGAGACACTCGCGGTAGGCCTAGGCATGGAGTCGGCCGAAACCGCGGACCGCGTGTGTCGGTCCTTATCCTTTCGTTTTTTGGGTAAATGAGCTGTCGGAAGCTCCGACGGCATGATATAACAGTAAGATTCCCCAAAATATTCCTCTGCAAACTCTGCCCGATGCCTAAGAGTGCGTTTATTGAAGGAAGCATAGGCTGTACAGGCCAAGACGTCGTGGTCTGAGCCTAGGCAGGGTAAGCAATAAGAGTGGAAATCCTTATGAGGTATTTGTTTCCCACAAGTTAAACAATTATTAACTTTAACCGTTTGATCTGACATCGGCTGAGGCAAGAAAGAGTCCCCAACGGGGTATTTAGCTTTTTTGAAGACTTCGGTAGCTGAAATCACAGGAGCTAGCCGACCGGCACTTGCGAACTGCTTCTGCTTCGGGCACCATGGGGCAAGAAAGACTGAGGAAGATGGTGTCGGCTGATGCTTTTATACCCCAGGCGCTCTGACGTCAGGGAAAAGGGCGACATCAGACGACCCCGGACCCAGACTTTGGAATCCGGCCGACCGAAGGGCTGCCTGAGGCAGGACAACCCATATGTAAGGACTGCAGATGCATCCTTGAAGGACATCCCCTGGCTTGAGATGGGGTTTGAAGGATGTCAGAGCCTTTTGTACTGCCATCATTTCTTTCTGGTTGATATATAAGGGAAGGCGCTGGGCATTCCAAAGACCTTGGGTGCACCTGCCTTCTAGGTGAGCACCCCAAGCAATGTCTGAGGCGTCGGTGGTAATGGTCTGCCCAGCAGGGTGAAGGGTGAAAGGAAGACTCTTGTTCTTGGCACAGGCCCCTGCCCACCAGAGAAACTCGGCCCTTATACAGGGGATCAGGGAGAGAGAGAGGTCTCTAGAGGTTGAGAGTGCTGACACCAAAGGTTCTTTACATACCACTGAAGTTTTCTCATATGAAGTCAGGCCAGAGGAATTAGAAGGATGCAAGATGCCATGTACTCCAAGGTTTGCAGGAACTTCCTTGCAGTGAGGTGACTTCTGGAAGCCAGCTGGGAAAAGTAGAGAGGCAGGAAGCTCTGCTTTTCTGGGGATAGGAAGGCCATTTGAGATGCTGTGTCCAGCAGTGCTCCCAAGAAAATTATCTTCCTGGAGGGTGTTTGCTTTGATTTCTTCTCGTTGATGGTGAACCCCCAAGGAAGTTATTAGGATTTTGACAAAGAGGAGGTCCTGGAGCAGCTTTTCTTTGCACTCTGCATGAATGAGGCAGTCATCCAGATAAGGGTAAATCTGTATGTTTCTCTGTCTGCAAAATGCTATGGCCGGAGCTAAGCATTTGGTGAATACCCTGGGAGCAGTAGATAAGCCAAAGGGTAGGGCAGAGAACTGAAAGTGTTGTGAGCCTGCTCTGAAGTGCAGGAATTTCCTACAGGATTCCCTTATGGGAATGTAGAGGTAGGCATCCTTTAGGTCTAGGGTCACTAAACAGACATTTCTGACAGCACAGGCAGCAGCTGCTACAAAGTTAGCACTTTGAATTTGGGGACCACCAGGGAGGTGTTCAGAATGGATAGATCCAGGATGGGGTACCAAGTGCCCTCTTTTCCGGAAACAAGGAACAGTCTGGAATAAAAGCCTCTGTCTGTTTGATCTGGGGGGAAGAGCTCCTCTGCCTGTTTGATCTGGGGGAAAGAGTTCTACTGCCCCCTGGGATATGAGAGTTTGGACTTGTTTCAATGACTCTGCCCACTGATTTGTAGGTAAGTCTGGGTTCCCTCTTGGAAACAGGAGTTCGTTGAAAGATAATTTTTATCCCTGAAAAATTATCTTTGAGACCCACTGGTCCTTTGTTACTGAAAGCCAATTTTCTTTGCAGAGGGAGAGCCTTCCTCCTAGCTTTTGGTAAGTGAAAAGAGGGCAGAAGGGAGAAAGGGAGTCATTGAGAGTTTCTGCCATAGAAGGATGGCTTAGAACTCCCTGCCTTTGGGACAGAGGTGGTCCACTGTTTGGTTCTCTGTTATCTCTGGGATAGGGGCCTGGATGGTGTGTCCATGCGGGGCTTACCTTGCCCCTGTCTGCTAGGTGCAGGAAAGGACCAGTGCTTAGAGGGAAAATTCCTGCTGAACCTAGGAGGTTGAACTTGAAAGGAATCTTTTACTCTTTGCATAGATTTTGCTTTGTCTTCCATTTTTTTAAGCACCTCTTCTACTTTTACTCCAAACAAGTGGTCCTTATCCAAGGGTGCATCAATTAATTTAGACTTGACATGATCAGGGAGGGGTTGTTCCTTCAACCATGCATGATGCTAATGACAGATCCTGACACTGATGCCCTGCGTGAGTCTTCTAGGGTGTCATATCCACAGTGTAGAGAGTGTTTGGCCATTTGACAAGTAGAGTGCAGTAAATCTGCTAACACTTTCGAATTGGCACAGTCAGGAAAAGTTGAAATGTTTTGCTTTAACAGTTCCAAAGTGTGTTGTTGATATTTTAACACATGGAACTGACAGTTAAGTGCTTCGATAGCTAAGGTTGCAGAGGTGCATACTTTTTTACCCCATCTGTTGAGAGCTCTGGAATCCTTGTCAGAAGGAACAGGATTCTTTGCAGAACTAGCCTTAGGTCCTTTAGGTCCCTGTGTAATGACCGGGTCTGCAGCAGGATTTCTGTACAGGTATTTGTGAGAAGCCGGTACTCTGTAATACCTGTCAGGTTTACTGGGAGCAGGAGGGAGGGCATGAGGGGCTAAGCTGGATTCATGGAAAACATCATTCACCACTTCTAAGATAGGAGGGGTGGCCAGGGGGTCTGTGTTGGGGCAGATCTAGAAACTCTCTTAGTCTTTTCTTAGACTGGGGTAAGCCCTGAGATTCACAGTGGAAATGTTCCCTGAGGGTGTGAAGGGTTTCCCCAAAGGGAAGGTCTTCTGGTGGGGAGGCAGAATGGATAGATTCCTGTGCATCTGGAGTTTCATAAGCAGTCAAAGGTTGTTGTTCCTCTTCAAAATCTGAATAATCAAATTCCTCAGAATCCTGTTCTGTCATTATTTCAGGAGAAGGGTGTCTTTTCCTTTTAGAAATTGTGGCCTGACTACCCTTGATAAGGGAGATAAGATCCTCTGCCATGTTAAGCATTTGGGTTTGGGGTGGTGGAGCAGGAATAAGAAGGTGGCTAGAGGTAGATTTTCTAGGAGTGGCCTGGCTTCTAGGCCTAAGAGTATCCATCGGTCTGAGAGAAAAGGTAGTCGGAAGAGAAGATGTTGCTTTTTGTCTAGAATCGGTAGAGCAAAAGGCCTCCTCGGAACCCGGTGTCTGCGTCGCGGCTCCAGACCAACTGAGGCATACACAACCAAAGGCTCGGAAGACGAAGAAGATTTTTGTGGAATACCGGACTCCGAAAGGGTCTCGGTAGAGGCCTGCGTAGATCTTGTATCGGGCATCAGGGGCTGATAAAGCACCTCAGTGAATTCCGGAGAACTGAAGACCTGCTTAGCAGTAACATAGTCGGAAGGCTTAGCCTTGTATGGTCTGTCTTTATCTTTATCTATACATTTTTTCAGTATGTCTATGGATTGTTGGCTGACAGACGCCATTTCAGAATGTGAAGAGGGAAGGTGAAAATACCTGTCTAAAATAAGAGCTCTACGATGAATGGTTCTCATGTTAAAGAGGGCACAGAACCGGCAACAGGGGACGTCGTGGTCTGGGCCTAAACAAGTGACGCAGTATGAAGCGAAGTCTTGGTGTGGGATCTCCCTTCCACAGACGAGGCAATTGTTAACTTTTTCAGACATCAGATACTGCAAGAAAAAAGGATCCCCAATGAGGTACTTAGCTTTAGACATTTTCAGCTGTAATTCGAACTCTGGTAGTGACCGACCGGCACACTTGCAAACTGCGTCTGGTACGGGCCCCATGGCAAGAAAGACTGATGTAATGGTGTCAGCTGCCTTGCTTTATAGCACTGACGACCTGACATCAGTCAGCAAGTGACAGCAGCCGATGCAGAAAAACACTGACTCTGGTATTCGGGCCGGCCGAGGGCTACTACAGCAGGGATAACCCACAGGTGATGACTGCAACAGTGAAACACGAAGAACATCAGAGTTTTTATCCACATAAAACAAAGTTCACTCTTCTCCATATTCAAGCACAATTTGGATCTATGTATAGGAAATAAAAAATTTACACCAGGACTGCCCCTCCCCCATTCTACTAATGGACAGAGGCAGAACCTAAATATTTTATCTCATGCATGGATCCCCTCAAATTATATATGGTATGATCACAGATATTCTCATTAGGGGTAATACACAATTATTGACCATGGGATGGGTAAGGCCAATCTCTAACCAATTGAGCACAATGAGAGAAACTGGCTACGGTTAAAATGGCTCACAGGGGCAGCAAGCCTAGTACTTACCTATGGAGTTATAATCATAATGGCAAAGAAAACAATACAATATCAGCCGAGTTTTCCTGTCAAAACTTCCAAATGAAGCTTTTAATCAATACCACTAGCCTTACTGTGCTAGGCAAAGTAAAACAGAATCATATACATCATTTAAAATCAGAAAAAAAAACCAGTCAAAGCAGCAGAATACACTATCTACGCACTGACAGAAAAAAGCAGAGGGAGGAACTGAAACCCAAAAGGGTTTTTTATCCCATAATGCATTATACTGAGTGCCTACTGGCAATGTTTGAGATGACTGAAATGTTAACAGTTTCCAATGAGCTGCCATTTGGCACAGAATGAAAGTTATCTGTTTGACTAATGTGCTGGTATACCTAGACAATTCTGACATTGCCATTTGCTATTACTGGGTAACGAAAGGTGCACATTGTGATGATTGTAAATATAAATTCCATTCAGCAGTTGTTTCCATAGTGATTACAGTTTTTATGGGGTCAGGCTGCTAGCCCACCTCCCAACCCTCCTCCCATGTATACAGATTGGGTCGGGCACATCACACTCGCATACAAACTCACACTTATGGTCAATGTAGGATGTCCAGTCCACCTACTGCATTGTCTTTGGAATGTGGGAAGAAATCGGAGCACCAGGAGGAAACCCACACGTACCCAGGGAGAAAATGCAGACTCCGCACAGAAGGCACACCAGCTGAGAATCAAACCGGAGAACCTTTTGCAGGAGGCAACAATGCGCAGGCCAAATATAAACTTACTATGAAGTATTAAAAATGTGGCTTCAATTTTGACTTGTTTCCCAATTAAATAAAATTAATTACAGAGAATGGCTTTGGTAAGAAAAAAAAATTATGTTGTAGTGTTTATGGTTATTTGTTAGCACTGATGCTGCTAAACTCCCACTTCTTTCAGGCTGAAACTGCTGTGTACATTTCTGGTATGTTGTGTTACATTTCCTATATCATGCAGAACTGTGACGAGAAAAATAAGGAACAGTTCAGTAAGCAAGATGCAACTCCAAAAAAGGCAGACAAATAAAACCAGTGCAAAGATAAAAATAAATGTTTAATCCATCAAACCATTATTTTGAAATATTAGATACCATGTCCCTACATAATCAATTGTCACTAAGTTAAAGCACATTGAAAAATTTCAATACAGAGACTGTCCTATAACTCAAAGAAAACAAACAGCCAAAAAAATTACCCATCAAAAAATGACAAAGTCAGGACATGCAGTAGGGCCCTCACGAGTTGCTGAGACTCAAATCATAAAACAGAAAAATCAACAGCTTTAATCAGAAGACTACAAAATCAAAATAAGGTTTAATTTAATTACTATATCATGTGTCACCATCTGTATCACTGCCTGATAAAGATGCACACCTGCTATACGACTCTTTCTTGCTTTGTTGTTCTACCAAACTCTTGGCAATGGTGAGCTAGTGTGGTAACAATGCGAAGAATAAGTTAATGTAGATTTGGGAAAGTCCTTACCATGAAGAAATGCAGTAACATGAACATGATTGTAAGAAGTAGAAAGAGGCATGATATCTTGGGAAAGGAAGGAGGAGGATGCATCTGTGTGATTATGAGAAACAAGCATAAAATTTCATGGCAAATTGAAGGAAAATAAACTATATGCTTTGAATAAAACACCATACATATGTGCCAACTCAAATAAAAACTACAACCAAAGCTTAAGCTGGAGTGCATAAAATCATGCCAGTGCTCACATTACAGCTGTATTAAGACTCTAAAGAAAGAAGTTTATTCTTCCTTAGCAAAAAAATCTATATATATAGTTGAATGATCATTCAAACGCACAATCTTAATCTTAATACACAGCACTCCCCTCTTTTTTGCCTAGACTTTACTTTCTAAATAAATTAATATGCATCACTCCCCTCTTTTCCCCTAGACTGTCCTTTCTAAGTGAATCAAATAACTATTTTAATTTTATCAAATGTTAAAATAACACATTGTTCAAAGGACTACAATACTGCACCAGTCACTGGAATAAGTTTCTCTAAAAAAGCTATTTCGTACAAAATAATCTACAACTTTATGTTTAGTGACTATGTGGTTTTAAATGATCAGCTACTATTTTGAAGAATGCAAATAACTTAAGAAAATGTAACACACGGTACCTCTGTGAGCATGTGATCCACATCGTCTGCTTCTGACTGGAGAGTAAATCCAACAACCTCTCTCAGATGCTAGCAGAGGTTCTTTTTTCCTCTGCCGTGCTTTACCTTTGGAAGGAGAATGCAGAATAGGCTTCTGAGATCCAACTCCTGAGTCCTTGGTGCTTTGAGAGCCAATACTTGGAGCCTAACAAGAAAAATTAAGAGCTGATAATTGCTTGTTGAGTTTCAAGATACCATTAATGAATGAATGAGTGATCCTTATATAAAATATCAAGAAATTAAGGGAAAAAAGTATGACCTACTGTAGTTTGCTGGCATCTATGCTTCTAGATAACAGAAAGACAGTATAGTTGTGTGAGGTGCTCTCATAATAGTTGATAACTGAATCCTTATATGCTGTCAGAACTATTCATAATAACAGGTAGAACCCCTTTGAAAGTCCACACTCTCCTGCATGGAATTTTCATAAAAGAATATGCCTTCCATGGCAAACCATCAACAGACTCACATACATGCAAATAAGCTACCCTAAAAATTACAGACCAATAACCTGTCTTCCGACAACATAGAAACTATACATGGGAATTGACGCTGACAGAGTTTATAGTCATTTAGAAGAAAACACAATTATTACAGTAGAACATAACGGCAATAAAAGAAAGTCATATGGAACAAAGGATCATTTGTCATTAAACAAAGTTATAGTGGAGAACTGTAAGAAGGGGAAGAATCTAAGTATGGCATGGACTGACTACAAAAAAGCATTTGGTAGGATCCCACATTCATGGATAAAAGAGTGCTTAAAAATGTATAAGATACACCCTACACTGAATGACTACATTACAGTAACCATGAAATAGGGGCAAACCATTTTGCAATTAAGCCATGATAAAGGACAGATTATTATCCCAGGGATAAAAATTCAAAGGGGGATATTCCAGGGTGACTCTGTCACCGTTGCTATTTTGCCTTGCCATTAATCCATTAAGCTGTTTACTTAACAGCTTAGGCCATGGCTACAAATTGGCTCCTAGAAAACAACAAGGTCTAATGACTTCTCATCTTCTCTGTGTCAATGATTTAAAACTGTACAGCTCATCATATGAGGAACTGAAAGCACAGGTGCAGTTTGTCAAAACATTTTCAGATGATATTGGAATGTCATCTGGTCTTGATAAATGTGCAAAAGCAACCTTTAAAAAAGGAAAACTGCAGAACCAAGAAAACATCAGTTTGGGACAAGAATGTGACATAAAAGAACTTGAGCAAGAGGGAGTGTATAAATACTTGGGAATTGATGAAGGATCAGCAATAAAACATGAACAAATGTGAATAAATCAGTAAGGAGTACTTTACAAGACTTAAATTAACCCTGAAAACAGCATTGACATCTAGGAACAAGATCCAAGCTATAAATCAACTTGCTCTTCCTGTCCTAACTTATAGTTTTGGAATGACTGACTGGCCCCAAAAAGGGTTGGATAGACTTGATATTAAAACAAGAAGGATGCTTTACACTTACCAAATGATTTATAAAAATCAGCGTATACCAAGATTAAATATTCCCCATTCCGAAGGAGGGATGGGCCTCTTTGAAATTTAAATTGATTACATGTATAGATCTGCAATCGTGGGACTCCATGCATATTTACTGACCTCACAAGATCCAAATGTAGTGAAAGTTTTGAAACATGAGGAGAATAAATCTAAGGTGATGTCTCTGCTTAATTTAGCAGAAGCGTATCGACGTCAAGCAGGAATGGAAATCAAACCATAAGTGGATAAAAACCAGGTAGCAAGTGAATGTGCCAAAAAACAAAAGAAAGAATACAGGCTGAAGGATCAGATGAGAAGGTAAGAAATGTGGGAAAAACATAAATATAGTTGCAAGTATAGAAAATTTCTGGAAGAGCCTGCTGTTGATCAAGAACAAACACAGGAATGGATAAGGAGAGGCGAATTCAAACCAAGAAATGAAAGGTTAATACTGGCAGCCTAAGATAGTGGGTTACGTACACAGTTTTACAAAGTCCATTGAACATATGGGAGAAACAGACATATGTAGATTTTGTAAAACCGAATTGGAAACAGTCACATACCTTGTTGCTGGTTGCGACGCACTAATGGCAGAGGGACTGTATACTGAAAGGCATAATAATGTGGCAAGACTGTTACACTGGAGATTGTGCAAACATTATGGTATCGAAGTGGCTGAAAAACATTGGAAACATGAGCCACAGAGAATCAGAGAAAATGATGAAGTTTATATCACATGGGATCACCCAATATCAACAGTTTAAAAGATAGATGCTAAAAAAACGGAAAAGAAGACAAAAGTGGCATTGATCATTGAAATTGCCACTCCCAGTGACTACAGTGTCTTGCGCACAGAAAGACACAAAGTCATAAAATACCTGGATCTGCAGGCAGAAATGAGAGCCATGTGGAAAAAAGATACCCAGACAGTTCCAATAGTAGTAGGAGCAATGGGTCTTATAAAAAAGAATTTACAATCGTATTTAGATATGTTACCAATCCATGTAACATCATATGGATTGCAGAAGCAGCCATTACTGAGCACATTGCGTGTGCTGCGAAGAGCACTTTTGGCTGACATCAGAAAGTGAAACAATACTATATTATAATTAACCATTGTTAAAAGGTCCAATAGAGGCACTGATCCCTGGTTTATTAAACACACATCCTGTGCTAAAGACCCAAATTATCAAGATGTTATAATTAAAAATACTCAGAAGATAAACCTGGTTATAAATATAGTAAAAGAGATAAATATATCACATATGCATAGTTAGAAATAAAGTCACAACACAGTTTTTGAACATTATCCAAGATACAGTTGGAATTGGGTTGGATCCTATGCACATTAGATGTCACAGCCCTTTATACTATTATACCATGACCCCCCATTAATATTCCAAAACGTGCACGCTGATTGGCCAGCGTGCACGTTGTAAATCGACTTATACTAATGGAAAAAGGTCCGGTCGCCCGGACTTTTTCCATTAGTATAAGTCTCTCTTAAAACACTGTCTCTCTATGTTAAAAGAGTTTAACATAGTGACACAGGTTTAAAAAAAGCAACGGAGATCTCCGTTGCTTTTTATAAAGCTGTCTCACTATGTTAAACTCCTTTAACATAGCAACACAGTGTGTAAAAAGCAACGGAGATCTTGCTTTCTCCGTTGCTTTTTTTTAAAACCTGTCTCGCAATGTTAAATGGGTTTAACATAGCGAGACAGCTTTAAAATAAGCAACAGAGATCTCCGTTGCTTATTTTAAAGCTGTCTCGCTATGTTAAACCCATTTAACATAGTGAAACAGTAAAAAGCGACGGAGATCTTGCTTTCTCTGTTGCTTTTGGCCAGAGCTCTGATGTACTGCGTAGGCATGCGCAGTACATCAGAACTGCCACGGATACCAGACAGCTGCGGAAGGGCAGCAAAGAGGCATTATACAATGCCATTATTTAAGAAAAGTAATTATTTCTTTTCTAAAATAATGTCATAGTATAATAGCAATAACCCACTTCTGTGTGTGGGTAATGCGGGATTTACCCACGGTTGTCTTTGTTTGGTCCCTCGGGCTTCGCCCTCGGGACCAAACCACGCCAACCGTGGGTAAATCCCGCATTACCCACACCCAGGAGTGGGTTATTGCTATAATATTCCACACTGGGCTGGACTGGAGGCAATTCAATATTGGCTAGATCAAGCACAAATATATAAACCGGGCTTCAATACTTTCCTAGTCTGTTTAGTTGAACATGTCCTCACGAAAAATGTTTTTTACTTTCATGGGACCTGCGACTGGCAGTTAAGAGGTACTGCCATGGGAGCATCTTTTGCTCCCATTTATGCAGACCACTTTATGGGCTACTTTGAAGCGCATTTGATCTACACTGCTAGTCATAATTTATTTTTGGACAATATGGACATCTGGAGACAATAGTTACCACATTTGACAGCAACACGGCTAAATTTTAGAACATCATTTAGAACCATTGGGACATCTTACTAGCCAATAAACATTTAGCTGAGAAACTACCTTCAAGATGCCTTTTTTCCTATAGACGAGGCCGTACGATAAATTCACACTTCACTCATTATAAACATCCACACCCTATGCCGGCCGAACAGACCACCTTGTTTGGGGATAAGTTAGTGGTGAGTTATCCCTGTGGACACTGCAGTTTTTGTATCTACATAAACAAAACTACTGAATTCACAAGCAGCAACACCTCACAGATTTTTGACATTAGGTGTTTTGTCAATTGTGGCAGTGACTGGGTCATTTATCTGGCCACTTGTTTTTGCTCTATGTTTTACGTAACATCACGACCTGTAAAACACAGAATAAGTGAACATCTTAGTGATATCAGGACTGAACGTACTCATAATGCATTGTATAAACATACACTGACCCATACCACTGCCAAATTCAGTTTTACAATTATAGACAAAATCCAGGGACATAGAGCTAACAAAGCAGACTGGCACTCCATTTTAAACAGAAAGGAATCAGGATGGATTGTCAGGCTCGGAGCTTTGTTTAAGCCAGGTTTAAATGAACATAATTAAATTTTTGGGATGGACCAATTGGAATGTTACAGGTTAATTAATTGAGGATATAAATGTGTGTAGAGCTGATGGATTTCAATGCACTGAGGAAGACATTTTGTTCTGCCTATTTGTTTTTTTATTTTATTTATATCAATAAATGTAGCCTTTTACTCCTATTTGGTGCTGGACCCTTTTTTGATTTCAAGAAAAAGACTGTCCTATGTTCTTATGAACAGAAAGGTCTCCCTCCGCTCAAGGAACTGTAATTTTGAAGTCCTCCTAGCAGAGGTGATAGCCAGCAGCAAAGTGATTTTTACAAGTAATACATTTAAGGGGGACTGAGGGTGGCCACAGTGGTGCAGTGGTTAGTGCTGTTGCTTCACAGCAAGACATTCTCCAGTTCTATTCTCAGCTGGGGTGCATTCTGTGCGGAGTCTGCATGTCCTCTCTGTGGTCATGTGGGTTTCCTCTACGTGCTTCAGTTTCCTCCAACATTCCAAAGACATGCAGTAGGTGGATAGGACACTCTAAACTGCCCACAGGTGTGAGTGTGTGTGTGCGAGTGAGTGGTATGGATGAACAACTGTGGCAGGGCTAGCCACCCAACAGTGTAAACCTTGGCTTGAGATGACTGTCACTAATGAAGTGACATCCCGACCTCATGTGCAAAAATGGGAAACAGGGATAGAGGATGGATGAATATTTAAGGGGGACTGAGGTAGCAGGTTCAAGAGAGGCAGGACATAGTCCAAAACTAAAAGTGAAACAACAGTCTTGCACTACACCTAATCATGACCAAAAGGTAAAGAAGCAGTGTGTAAGTTGTGTCAGTTGGAGGACTTCTTTGTGGAAGTGTTTAGCATGCAGCAGGGATGTTAGGGTGGGTTCCATATGTATTCAGGCTGAAAAGGCTGAGGCACGTACCTTAAAAAAAGCATATGCTGGGCCTGAACTAAACAGCTCACTTAGGTATCACATCATCAAAGACACCACTGCCCTGCCAGGGTCCTGATCCTGTCTGTGACACCACAGAGGAAACCTCTTCCATTTGGATAAGTAGCAATTCTTTACAGCAATCTTCCTAGACTCACTAACTATACTCAGCACATCCTCAATGAACTGTTAAAGGGGACAAGGATTAAATCACCTCTGCAGTGAGTTGCAGTACCTTTAGATTGGGGATTAGGGTCCACTTGTCATGAGTTAGGAGGTCTATTTACAAAGGAAACTAATCTGGTTTCACACGGGAAATCTGAATATGGATGGAGATCCAATGCTGTCTGGGTGGAAAAATGGTGCTAATAAGAGCATCCTTGGCCCCTTCTCCCTTAATTTGTGGGTCACTCTTTCCTCCTCCCTTACATTCTGGGTCATCCTTGGGAGAAGGCGGATCAGAGGGAATGCATACAGAAAGAAATCTGTCCATTTGAACAGCAAAGCATCAGCTCCTCAAGTTTCTACTGCTCTCTGGCAGAAATTTCAAAGCTGCTTGCTACTCAGAGAGGAAAACGGGTCAAGTTCTGTAACACCAAGCCCGTGAAAAGCATCCCTGTGTAACATACAACCATTGGGATCTGCTGGAGATCTGCTTAGATTGACCACCACATATTTCAACTGGGATGAGATGCTCATTGTTTTTATAATCATCTGGGTTAGTACAGCTATCTTAAAGGCAGCTATGGCTAGGCTGCACAAGGGTTAAGAACTAGATTCCCCACTTGCTTTTTGATGAAACACATTACAGTTGTACCGGCTATTGTTACTGCAAAAATGAAACTTATGTACCACAATGTCAGATCTGCATTGTCTTTTTCTGCCCTCCTCAACTGATAGCTTATCGCATCCAAAGCTGGAAGCTTTTAGACATTTGGATCCAAGGCTCAGGCTCCTCCCTCTATCCATAATTCCCCTCCTCCAACTCAGTACCTCAAATTGAGTTTGCCTGCCTAATACAGACAGATATCTTGGAAATAAACAACTAGATGTACAACAGCCTTGGCAAAGGAATACAGTCAGTAGCTGTAATAAAGAAAAGGCTACTGGAAGGTCCAGTGTAGTCAATCGGGAGACCATAAATTGTGAAAATTTGGCAGGGGACACAGAGAGCAAAAGTTCAGCAAAATGGAAAAAGACAACATGAATTTAGCATTATGGTAGTACATAACTTTCCTATTCAATGTTGTCTTTTCCATCTGTTCTCGACTGATGGAACAGAGTCCCCAGCTATCTAAACCCTAGGAGATTCCATGGAAGGATATTCTGTAGGATGGTAGAACTAAAACAAGGCCCTAGGCCTAGACTTCAAATATATCTTGTAATAAAATATGAAGATAGGCAGAGTGGACCAAGTAGCTGCAGCACATATATGGTGAAATGGAACTGTGGAAAAGAAGCCTGTGGAAGTAACAACTGTTCTAGTAGAATGAGCTTTGGGAATGTAAGGCAATGATAACCACCTGAAAAGAGTTACCTTGGAAACACCTTTTCCCAACTTGACTGGAAAGAAGACAAACAGCTGGTCTGTCTTCCTAAAGGTTTTGGTATGATGTAGGTAAAACCTCAACTGATGATGCATACACATCAAATGCAAATTGTACTGCCCTTTACTGGAAAAGTTTGGGATGAATACTGGCAACTTAACAGTTTAATTCGATGGAAATTCTGAGGCCACCTTGGGAAGGAATGTAGGGCTGGTTCAAAGTAAAATCTTATCTTTGTAAAACATCAAATAAGGTGGCTTACATAACAGTAAAATATAATGCAACATGAGGGAGAAATGTCTGCAAATAGGTGGCTTACATGTAAGGGCTTGAAGGCCTGAAATTCTTCGAACAGAGGTAACAGTCCAGAAAAAAACATTTTCCAAGAAAGATGCTTCAGCTCCACAGTAACATCAAGTTCAATTAGCCAAAGCCTGGAGCAAAATGGTAACATCCTGAGGAGGAACAGGGTCCCTTAAAGGAGGGCAAAGAAGCTTTAGATAACTTCAGAAATGCAGTAAGGGTCCCTATTAGTTATGCAAACATTCAATATTGCTAATACCGCTTTATCGACAGCTATATGTTAAAATGGCCAAATCCCAAACACACGGAACATCGATTTTTTTCCTGGGGAAAAAAATCGGTTCTGTTAAATATTCGAATACTTAAATGTTCGAATCACTAAAGATCTAACTTTAGTGATCAAACATTTAAATGTTCGAATATTTTAAAAAAATCAAAAAAAAAAAAAACTAAAGGGTGTAAGCAGGGGGGAAGCCCCCCTGCACCCCTCCATGTGGGGGGCTATGCCACCCACACCAACCGCTACTTAAATATACCAACTCCAAGATCGCGCTACAGTGTAGGAAATGGGACATTTTCCATTTCTGCACTGTAACACACTGAAGTGCGATCTCAGAGTTGGTATATTTAAGTAGCGGGGGTGTGGGGGGTGCAGGGGGGGCTTGCCCCCCTGCTTACACACTCTACTTTTTCTTTTTTTTTTTTATAAATATAAATTTTTTTATATGTTCGAACATTTAATTGTTCGATCACTAAAGTTCGATCTTTAGTGATTCGAACAATTAAGCGTTCGGACATATAACATAGACCCAAAAAAATTCACTGGTCCGCAAAAAAACAAACGCAAAATAAAGAGGGAGGCTTTGCCCCCCCCCACACCCTCCCTACTTAAATATACCAACTCCTAGATCGCACCACAGTGGAGGAAACGGTAAAGTCCCAAAAACGGACCAGTAATTTTTTTCCCTAGGGAAAAAAAATCGCTGTTGTGTGTGTTCAGGATTTGGCCTTTTCAACATTTAGCTATCGATGAAGTGGTGTTCACAATACTGAACTCCCCTCTTGTAAATTTGTATTTGGATGCTCCTTCAAGACCCATCTCATTTGCTCAGTCAACTAAGTGCAGTAAGGTCATATTCTGATTTCAGGCACTCCTACTGTGTACAAAGAGAGCATTTGGGAACAAAAAAAATTTCTAAGTTTGTTTCCTGCCTTTCCTGTAAGTACTCTAGTCCACATACATATTTGCTGTATCCAGGACTATTTGTAAGCTTCTGAGTCCCCAAACCTTTCTGTGTTGGAGAGAAGCCTTCTAGCTTAACTTTGTTTCTTAGAACTAGCCAGTTTTTTAGTTTCAGCACTCAAATCTGTTTCTTTGAGCTCAGCACTTGTTCAGAACTCGTAAGCACTAAATAAGCTACAAATTAATACAACACTCAACTTTCCTCACTTGTTTAGAGGAAAGCAGTTTTTAGAACTTAATAAATAAGTACCTATCCAGGCATGTCCAAGGGTCAGCTACCAGTGTTTTCTCCTGTCTACCAGATGAATCTGGGCATCTTACGACAATGCAGCAATTGCCTCATGTACACAGACAACCCTCTCCTCCTACCACCCAACACTACAACCTGTGAGAGATGCACTTATATAGCCAAACTGGAAGCAAAGCTCTCTGCACCCAAGACTGGAATAGACAGTCAAAAGGAGAAGGTAAACACTTCCACCACACCACACTCATCACATAGTCCCGCAAAATCTACACCACCAAAACGCACACATAGAAACACAAAACACACACTTACATTCACGGAGGCACTCAATAAAAACCTGCCCAAGCAAAAGGGACGTCCAAAGCCAAAATGCAAGCAAACTCCACCCCCCCTAACACAACCCAAATGACACATAACCCACAATTTCAGTGTGCCACTCAACCACAGCCCATAAGGCATAACAATGTACCCAACACTCTAGTCAATGGTGACTCTATAGTCAGGCACACTGATGTTCCACTCACCAGGCTAAACAAGGAGAAAGTTACTGTCAGCTGCCTGTTGGGTGCCAGGATTCGCCACATAATGCACACCCTCAGGTCACTCCACAACAAGTACAAATATGAGTCTGTCATTGTCCATGTTGGAGTGAATGACCTGAGATGCACCTCCCTGGACTACATGAAGAGAGACATGGAGGAGCTCTCCGATTTTGTAGCCCAGGCAGGTATGACCCTAGCCCTGACTAGCATCCTGCCATCACCCAGAATGATACCACAGTACAAGGACAAAATGATTGACTTCAATAATTGGCTAAGCTTCTGGTGTCATTCTAAGGGGATCCAATATTTGTCTGCCTGGGATGACATGATCGACAGACCACGATGCTTTGCCAGAGATGGCCTGTACCTGTTGCCCTTGGGATTCCGGATACTGGCTAAGGATCTTGCTACCCCTATAGTGCCGTTTTTAGGCAAGGTTCAAACGACAAATTCACCACCGTAAAAGGTACAAGCAAGCAAAATTTGGGGATAATGCTACTCAATGCTAGAAGTCTAAACCTCAAAATGCACTCACTCGAGGGACTCCTTAAAATGGAGAACATCGACATCCGTGTGGTGACAGAGACCTGGTTCAAAGCTTCAGAGAGCACCACTGCATTACCAGGCTATAATTCATACCACACCTTTTGGCCACCTTACCTGGACCGAAGCACTAAAGGTGGAGGCATGTCCATATTCATGAAGGATATCCACACCTCCAGGCTAGTTGCACAGGCATAATGCATCCGAAATTATCCAAGTGCAACTAACTGGTCAAGACCGCAATCCAAATTGTAGTTTGCTACAGACCCCCCACCATACCCCAGGATTCCCACTCCTCATTTCTTGATACACTGGAAAATATTAGGGTACAACCCAACCCCCTAATAATGGGTGATTTCAACTACCCCACCATTAACTGGGAAAACTACTCATGTACCAACTCTTTTGCCCAATGTTTTCTGGAATTCATAAATTCCAACGCCTTGGATCACCTTATTCATACCCCCACCAGAGGCACCAATATCCTAGATCTGGTCATTACCAACATGGGCGACCGGTGTTCCACACCAGATGTCAATTCCTCATTGGTCAGATCCGATCACAATCTAATCACCCTAGACATCCACATCCCGCCCCCACCCACCATTAGAGAAACCACTGTAAAAACTTCTCCCAATCAACTTCACACTTCTTAAGACAGAAGTGGCAAACTTCATGACACTCATGCAGACAGACAATAGAGGTATGACTGCTGAATCCTACACAAATGCACTTTATAAGCACTTACACGAGTGCATGGATCATGCTATCCCTAACAGAATCAAGATGCTATCCTCCAAAAAAAGGAAGCCTATCTGGTGTCATTTGTAATAAACAAACTCTATGACAGAAGAAATAAACTGTTGCAAAAAAGAGTAAAATCCCATGCCTGGAGGAGCTCCCTGGTCAGCCTCAGTAAGAAGCTGAGAACCCTCATAAAATCCTCCAAAGCTAAATACAAAAACAAAATTGCCACTGACTCTAAAGACAACCACAAAGCATTCTATAACTATGTCAAGAATTTCAATGGCAACACTCAGATCTGCTCTGAATTATAGCACAATGGCACTAAATATACAGAACCAACTGATATTGCCAACATCCTGGCAGATAAGTTCAGTGCTAACTTTACCCCCCTCTCACCCCCTAGTGGGCCCATCTCTATACTGGAAAAATGCAAAGTTCCTGTAATCACGACTGCACATGTAAAAAAACACCATCTCCAAAGCCAAGAACACAGCATCCATGGGACCTGACAATATCCCAGGCTGCGTTCTACATGAACTACAGAACGAACTGGCACCCCACCTAAAGTACCATGTTCAATCATAGCCTCACCTCAGGCTTTGTGCTCACTGAATGGCGCACCGTGATGGTTATCCCACTCCACAAAGGGGGAGCCAAGACGGACCCCGGGAACTACCGCCCCATTAGCCTGACGAGCCTGGTCTGCAAGGCCATGGAACATATCATCATGGAACTCATAAAAAAAGACACTGGTAATCTCCAAACTCTGGACCCCACCCAGTTCAGGTTTGTAAAAGGAAGATCATGTCTCCTAAACCTGATAGACTTCTTTGAAGCGGTCACCAAAGTCATAGATGAGGGTAAGGTGGTTCACACAGCCTATCTAGATCTCGTCAAGACTTTTGATACCATCCCCACTCTGGAATTATAGATAAACTCACTAAACTAGGTATAAATCCCTATGTCACATGATGGGTTGCAAACTGGCTCACAGACAAAATCCACACTGTGAAAGTAGCAGACTTGAAATCCGACTTCAGACCAGTGACAAGTGGAGTACCACAGGGTTCAGTCCTGGGTCCTCTCCTGTTTGGTATCTACTTCTCTGAAGTACAGGCTAACACAGAAGGTCTTTGGTTAATGAAGTTTGCAGATGACTGCAAACTGGGAGCCATAATCGAAACTCCTAATGATGTGGGCATCCTACAAAAGGGCCTTACTGAGACAGATGCCTGGTGTCAAAGCCATGGCCTGAAGCTCAATGCCAAAAAGTGCATTGAACTCTGTACCCATGAACTACCACATAGGTGGTAGTCTACTTAACACCGAAAGTGTGATGAGACCTTGGGACACAGGTGGACAGTAGTCTCTCCTTTTATAATCACATTGCCACAGTGGTCAGGAAATCCTTCTACGTGGCACACCTCATCACAAAAGGTTTCTCATCCAAAAAAAAAAGAGGTCATTGTTCCCCTCTACTCATCACTCATTAGACCCATTATAGAGTACAGCTCCCCTTTTGGTATGTACCTCACAAGAAATCTACAACAACTGAAGAGGCCACAGAAATACCTCACAAAGAGGATTACTGGCCTCAAACAGATAACCTATGCAGACCGTCTCAAAAAACTCCTACGTTACTCCGTCGCATATCGCCAACTCAGAGGCGATCTCTGCCTAACACACAAAGCTATGTCAAACCCAGAGCTGTTGGACATGCTCCACTTAAAGAAATCCCAATCCCTCCGAACTACACACTGTAGGGACCTAAACCTTGTCACCACAATAAACAGAACATGCTGGAGGGATAGATTCCTGTCCCAGTGACTTCCCGTACTCTGGAACAGACTACCTATGTCAAACAGAACTCCTCATTAGCACTCTTCAAGAAAAAATCTTGATGATTGGATGGGAAATAGGAAATTCACCCCGGGGATCACTTCTGTGGCTCTGCTCGACAGGGGCACAGGAAAATAATTTTCTTGGGTGGCGAAAGTCAGGGTACCTTTTTGGCTAGAAAAACAAATCTCAAACGGCTACAGGTACACTGAGGTGCCAAAAACTGCAACAATAAGAATAGAATGAGGCACCAAAGTTACACACTGAAACTATCCACAGTAACTTTATTTAGAAAAGAACAGCAGGTGAGCACTTTCACAACTCAGTGTTGCTTCATCAGACAATGTTAATGCAGACCATGCTTGGTTAAATACTTAAGCAATCAGTGTGGTTTCAACTATTTAAAGCAATACAGTCAAATAATTTAACAATTAAAACTAGTAGTACAAGCTTATGCAAACTATGTATTTAAAACCAACCTTAAAGTACATGTCTCTCTATAAAAAACATCATTATTGACCATAATATATGTAAAAGTATAAAAAATATATATAATATAAAAATGTCCTATATAAAATCTTAAATATATATATATAAGTAAATACAAAAGCTTGATGAACCATAGTACCACATTAAAACCTAGAAATTAATGTTTAAGACATTTTGCTTTAAGGCAAGGGACTAGTGAAGTACAGCCATTCAAGCCCGGATATCTATCTGCATTCAACTTGATAATCCATTTCTGTTCTAACTCTTCCGTATATTTTTCTATGTCCCCACCTCTATTTGTCCTTAATACTTGTTGTAAAACCAAAAATTTGAAGCAGTGAGTACTGTTTGTATTTAAAATATGATTTGCTAGGGCATTAGATTGTTTCAAATTTCGTGCATCCCTTGCATGTTCTAATATTCTATCTTTAAAAGTTCTGTTTGTTTTTCCTACGTAATAGGCATGACATGCTTGACAAAAACTAAAATAAATAACATCTGTACTCTTATAATCATAGTATTTCTTAGTATATAACCTAAAATGTTTCATCGGATGAATATACTCTTTTTAATATAAATGTACTGACAGGCTGCACAATTTCTGCATGGAAAAGTGCCTTGTCTGTTGGAGAGATTTTTTCTATGGGGTTGGTGTTCTTTATTACAAAGATGTTGCTTCAATGACACGTTGTTCTTAAAACTAAAACTTGGTGTGTCACCGATCATGGGGACAAGGTCTGGTATTTCCTGTAGTAAGTGCCAGTTCTTCTTAATGATATCTGTATACTTATTGATATCACTTGCAAATCGAAAAACTACTCTAAACTTATTCCTATCAATGTCTCTATTGCCAGACGTTCTCATATCAGTTTGAGAGCTCATGTAAGGCTTACATCTTGTTGATCTAACTTTCCATGCCTCTGTTATCACATTCGTGATTTCTGAACTTGAGTAGCCTCTTTGCTCAAATTCACTGTGTAATTTATCCAGTGCCCCTGCAGCCTCTTCATCATTGTTATGTAGGCATAAAGTTCTAAAAACTTGTCCTTTGAGAACATTTCTAGAAATGTGTCTCAGGTGCATGCTAGATTTATGAAGACAGGCATTGGTCCTGGTAGGTTTGTAGTAGATACTAGTTTTCAGCTGTTTTAAATTAGTTTTAGTTACACTTACATCTAGAAAGTCAATGGAGGTGTCAGAAGAAGTAAAAAAATTTCAAAAAATCTGTTGTACTGTGTAAATAATCTACAAAATTACTGATATTGGAACCATGTCCTCTCCATAAAATAAAAACATCATCCACGAAACGTACATACCAAAGGATACAATCATAATAGGGATTCAAGATCGATAAAACATACTCTTCTTCCCATCTTACTAATGATAGATTGGCGTAGCTGTTGGCACATGCCGTGCCCATTGCTACGCCATTCATCTGTAGAAAGAACTCATGTTGGAAAGTAACAACATTATTTTCAAGTATAATCTCTAATAGGCTACAGACTAACAAAATCTTATTTGGTGTAAGCTTCCTATCTGTGTTAAGGAACTCTCTTACTTTATCAATTCCCCATGCATTCGGAATGCTCATAAAAAGAGATTCAATGTCCATAGTAAGGAATACAAATGCTTCATCATCATTAATAGTTTCCATTCTATCATGTAGACGCTGTAAAAACATGTTTGTATCTCTAAGAATAGTATGACAGCTGTTTAAGAACTCATGTAAGATACCCTCTACATAAATCGACAAGGGCTCAGTACACCAACCTGCTCCTGATACAATGGGACGCATAGGAGGGGCAGTGATGTGTTTGTGGATTTTGGGTAGGCCATATATTCTAGGAATTAAAGGTTTCTGTACCAAAAAATAATTAAACAAGGGTTCATGAATTAATCCCATAATCAATAGATCAAATACTAAAAAAGACACCTTGTCAATAATGGCAGTTACAGCAGCTTTAGTTAATATCTGGTAGACACGGTTATCTAATAAGGCATTCATCTGACTAATATACAGATCTTTATCCATTAAAACAATTTTACCACCTTTGTCAGCCTGCTTTATAACAAGGGAATTCAAATTCTGTAGTTCATTCAAAGCCCTGTATTCTGGTGCAGTGAGGTTATAGAAGGTGCAACCATTAAAATCAGTGATATGCATTTCTTTAAAAGCATGCTCACAAATGTCCACAAATCTTTGTATACCTGGAGGAGTAGGAGGTTTACAGGTACTAGGTTTTTTATATACATTAATGTTTACATCATTATTGTTTGGAAAAATACACTTTAAACTTAAATTTCTACCTAGTAATTTTAGATCTGTTATTTCTGTTAAATCTGCCTTTCTGGCAGGGATAAAGGATAGACCTTTGTTCAATAAATCACACTGTTCATTGGTTAGTGGAAAGGAGGAAATGTTCACAATAAGGTTATTCACATTCTCCTTTTTTTCGAAAAATGCACAGTTCTGTCTACATGGTGTTCCCTTGTTGTGTTCACCATGGTTAGGTTGCTTTTGACCCGACCCCTGAATGACCTTTTTGGCTAGGCTTATATAGGCCCTAGGGCCAATAGCCTAGTACCTACCTATGGAACCAAAGCTTCTTACCACTCTTCTGTTTCCCAGAAAAAGTCCACTGGAGGGTATTAAAGTGGATCCTGACAACTTATAGGATTTTTCAAATCTTGCCATCCTGCTCATCTCTAGTGAGCATTTCTTTCACCTTTGGTCCAAAAAGGGTGAACCCATCATAAGAGGCACTGACGAAGAATGGCTAGAAATGCCCAGCAAAATCGTAGGTGTGTCAATATACAGCAACTCCATGTGCGTGCTGTTATGTGCCATCAGCCGCATTGAACAATAGTCACGTGGACACAAAAAAGGGACTGTAGGACAGCCAACTCTATACCCAAGATTAAAAGGGACCCTGAAGGTAAGTACCCCAAGAGGATTTGGAGAGTTCCTTGGCCAAATGTGCAATTCAGCGTACTTAACGCAAAAAGTTGCTGAGGCACAGAACCGCTTCCAGACCTGCCCAACTCCATGGACAACTAATTAGAGGTTGGACTGCAGAATTATTTTCTTAAAGCTCTTTCTTTCTTTATGGCCACTGCTACCACACTGGAATCCACCACAGGATCCTTGCTCCAATATGGTCTTGTCTTTACAGGAGACTAAAATATAGTCTGGACAACTGTTTCCACCATATCTAGTGACTTTCAAACCCTCCATGAGACCAACCCCACCAGTTCATCAGCAGGAGGGACCACTCAGGTAGTAGATGGGCCAGCTCCAAAGGCCTCAAGGAGTATGTATTCCTCCAGTGAGAGGTATCGGTGGACCATCCCTCCTCTATCTCAATAACTCTAGAATATCTCAGAAGAAGATGTCCTCCACAGAAGGTTGAGTGGATCCTCCTTCACTGAAATCGGCATTTTCAGTGAGGGACTCATAAGGGGAGTCCCGGTGCCTCCTTTTATATGTGTACTTCCTGTATACTTCCACAGCAGGGGGGTCCAGGGAAGACTCAAAAATTTCCTCATCATCCTGTCCATGTCAATCTCATAGAGGCTCCTCTGCAACTGCAATGACCTAAAGGATAAAGGTGTAGAAGGTGTGCCTTGATGTCTGATGAAAACACCTCTCCTGAAGAAAAAGCATTCAGAGGCAGGGACAGATTGGCTCCTGTGAGAGCCTAGATTCCATGAATGAAGGAGTTGGTGATCAGATTCTAATATGCTCCAAAGGCCAAGTTAGCTCTGAGAGTTTAAAGTTTCGGTGCCAGACCCAACAGACCTGAAGAGTTGGGGACCTCTTCCAAGATTCCTTTTCTCAGTGCTTCTTCAAAGACTCTTCTTTGAAGGAATCCTTTTCTTTTTACTTTTCTCCCCCAATTTCCTACTACAAGGAGAGGGTCATTCCCCCACTAACCGTAATAAGCACTAATAAACTTATTTACACTGTTGTTGTCTTTCGGCTTTTAGGGGTCGCCACAGTGGAACTCCGGTCCGCTAATGACTGGCAGTAGATTTTCACGGTGCCAAGTTGCCAGCTCGAAAAACTTATTTACACTAATGAAAAAAAAAAAAAGAATGCTGTTTTATTTAATGTATTTTTTTTTTGTGGAAGAGGAGAAAAGATAAAGTCCTCCAAAGAGGAAAGAAAATAAAATACTAAACTAAGATGAGTTAATAAAACGAGGACAGAATCTGAATAAAGATATTTTTTCTTAACTATCAAAAATGAGAAAAAAGCAACGCTGAGCCAAGGACCACATCTGAAGCACTGATGCAGCGAAGGACATCTGATATACTGAGTTGGTGGAGGAGAGGAACTTGATCCCTGGGTCCAAATGTCTGAAATCTGCCAGCATTAACTCCTTACAGATTGCATAACCCATCGGCTGAGAATGGATGGAAGAGACAACATCAGATTCTCTGTTTTCTGCATGGGGCAGGGAACCTGATTTTCCATTTTTCTGGGAAAAATACCAGCACATCCTGAATTTGCATTGAAAGAGCATGGGAAAATCATGGGATTTTCACAGAATTTGGCATTTTAGGCCAAGGCACTCATTTACCACAAGCTGTATTTCTTTTCTTTTAACTATTTTGTAATACAATCAGTTCACTTTGAGCATTCTGTCCACAGAATCTGCTTTAATTATGCATATACGTAGATGCACTAGAAAATTATAATAAAATCATGGTAAAAACAGTAAAGCTGTATTAAGTAAACTTACCATAACAGTACAGTTCAAATGATCACTGCTGCAGTAGCTACAGGTATATGGGCTACATTCTGCCAAGGGTATATAAAAGCTGGCCAACTTTGAAAGCTTCAAGGTACATTCCACATGCTCACACTGCCAAGCAGCTTGAGTGGAACTGAAAAAAAAACTAGTTTTTGTGCTAAGCCTTTCAGAGCTTTCCTGCCAAAAGAAACATGGAGGCTGAGCCATGAAAGGCCAATGACAATAAAAATAAAAAAATAAGTAAGTAAGGGGGGGTGGAAGGAAGGCAGGAGGGAATGAGCAAGCGGCTACTGCAGCAGCGACTATTCAAACATCTATGGTTATGGTAAGTTTACTCACACAACTGTACTACGTTCATCATACTGACCACTTCTGCAGTAGCATTTGTTATATGGGTAGCTTACCCTAGCTTACTACATTTTGGAGGTGGAAGGAGAAGAGTCCAGGAGCCCCTGGCATGGAGAATGGTCCTTGCAAAACCTAATCTACACCTAAAGAAGGAATCAAGCTTACAGTGCTTTGTAAATGTATGTACAGAGGACCAAGTTGCTGCTTCTAGAATACTTCTAGAATCCAACCTTTTCCAAAAAGCCATAGATGAAGCCAAGGCCCTGGTACAGTCGGCCTTGAACCTGCCTGAAATAGTTTTGTTGTGGCGAGTACAACAAAAGTTAATAGCCTTAGACAACCATTTGGAAGCAGGCTGGTTTAACTCAGGTTGTCCCTTCTTCTCACATTCACATGACACAAAAAACTGATCCGAAGATCTGAAAGCCTTAGTTCTATCACAGTAGTACCCGAGTTGTCTGTGGGTATTCAAGACATGGAGTATCCTTTCTTCCTCATTTTTAGGTTCAGGAAAGAAAATGAGGACATGGACAGTTTGGCTTAAAGTAAAACTGGATACCACTTTTGCATAACAGAAGGATTAGTTCTCATAGAAACTCTGTCCCTGTGGAAAATGGACTCAACATAAGACCTTGCAACTCAGATACTCTTTCAGAGGTCAGAGAAATTAGCAAAACTGTTTTCCATGTTAAGAACCTCAAATCAGCCAGATTAGCTAGTTAAAATGGAGCAGCTATTAGCTTCTCTAGCACAAAATTAAGATCCCAAGAAGGGGTCATTGGGTTTCTTGGTGGCCACATATATAAAACCCCCTTTCAAAAACATTTTGACATGAGACTGCACTGAAAGAGGAAGATCCATGGGCAGACAAGCTGAAATGGCTGATAAATGAACCTTGATAGAGGAGTAAGAAGAAACACACGATAACTCTCACAAATTTTGTAAAACCAGGGAACAACTAGCCCTGAATGGGTGCTGGCTATGTTCCTGACAACAACTAGAAAACCTTTTCCACTTGCTCATTTATGCTTTTCTAGCCGCATGTCTTTTTGTCTCTGTTTGTAATGGCTGCACGTCCTCAGTAAAGAGGTGCTTAAAAAGAATGAATACCCTATCATCCAGGTAGTCAACTGAAGTTGACTGGCATCAGGTTACATCAAAACCCTTGTGTGAGTAGATCCAGTCTGTGAGGAAGTTTGTGGTAATTGCCTTAAGCCATTTCCAAAAGAAGAGAAAACCATAGTGGCATAGGCCAGAAGGGAGACACCATACCGAAATTGGGAGAATCCTTCTGAATCTTCAGAGGTACCCTAGATATTAAAAGAAAATTAAAGGAAAGGGTGGAAAAGCATACAAGTATATTCCTGTTCAAGGAAAAGAAAAGGCATCTGGCCTTCTTGCATGGAATCCTGGAGCAGACGCTTGCCAGCAGTGGTTGACTGGTCGGATTTACTTCTGTTTTTAACATTTAAGGAACTACCAACAAATGGATCAAATCTTGGAAGACCGCCTCATATACTTTCCATTCGTAAGGGTCTGTCTTTGTCCTGCACAGTTTGTCTGCAACACAGTTATGCTCCAAGTGAATGTGGGATGCCTACAGAGTGAGAATGTGCTGGAAAGCTATATCCCCCAAGTTAATATGGCTAGCCTGCAAAGGGGGTAAGACCTATTTTCCCTTTGCTTATTGATATACCACATGACTGTAGTGTTGTCTGTAACAACCTGAAGAGGTCCTGGGAACCAAAGGTGATTCAAAGAGTTGAGTGTCTAGATTAGGGCAAGCATCTCTTTGATATTTGTGTGCTTCCATCTGTCCTTGGTGTCTCACACACCTTGCACTTTTATCCCTCAAGAAATGCTTCTCAAGCAAAGTCCAAGGCACCTGTGGTGACTGACTACTTTGGAACATGAAGGGAGAAAGGGAGACTCAGACTTAGGGAAATCTCATCTCCACCAAGTGACTTCTCATCTGACATACCCTAGCCCTGGGATTTAAAAAGGTAAAGGGTGTTGGTGTTAGGACCAGAGAGACTTCAGACATCACTGTATCTTTCTCATGTACAGCAGACCTCCCAACTGTACCAAATAACTCGGTTTTTACCGAGTTTTGGGGTCCAAATAATGGGGTGCCATGATTCCTGAGTGGCACCCCTTCATTCCCAATTTTTTTTTAAAAATGTTTGCTTTTGCGCATTTGGAGCTGACGTCATCACGTCCGCGATGACATCATCTCCATCAGCCTGTCGGAATTAGGGCATCATGGCTGAGAGAGCGGAAAGCTTTCTGTTTTGAACTGCTGCTCTGGTAACTTTCTGGTATGGAAACTGCTTTTACAGTTTTACTGTTGCTTAGGTAAGGTTAACTCCCTGTGAATGAAACAACTGCTTTTTTGCTGTTACTGCTCATGAAGGCTTTTGAACTGTGCTGTTACCGAAGGTATTATGAACGTTTTGCTTTTCTTATATTTGAGGTTCTGGTTTGCTTTAATGACGAACTGAAGTTTTACTACTTACATGTGATCGTTTTGCTTTCGAGCGAACTGAAGTTTTGCTGTTTACATTTGAGGTTCTGGTTTGCTTAAGGTTAACTCCCTGTGAATGAAACAACTGCTTTTCTGCTGTTGCCTGTTACTGCTTGTGAAGGCTTTTGAACTGTGCTGTTAACTCCCTGTGAATAAAACAACTGCTTTTGTGCTGTTATTGCTCATGAAGGCTTTTGAGCAAACTGAAATTTTACTGCTTTGAGGTTCTGGTTTGCTTTAACAATGAACTGACTTTGTTTACTGCTTAGGGCATGTATGTGTGTCACTGGAGCAGCAGCAGTCTGTCATTTAATACATCCATTATCTTTTGACACATATTTAAGGATTTTTCGGTGATTCTTTTCAATTCTGCAATGAGCAGCAAGCATAGTTTGAGTCATTCCTATTTTGTTTTGTACCAGAATTCCCCAACACTTCTCCACTTTGTCAAAGGAAAGATGACAGTTCACATACACAGCACATCATTCTTTTCATGGTTAGAGAAAAAAATTCTCTTCACAGTTCAGAAAGTAAATCTCAGATGCAGTGCATTAGCAGACTGCAAAGCAGGAATGAAATACGGTAAAATGGTGTGGTGACCATCTTTTGCCCATGTGAGAACCACCAGTGTAAGATACAAAATAGACTAAGCAGATGTCCCTATTTCATGCAATTTGTCTACAGTACTCAAATAAGATCAAATATAAATGTTATCTCCAGTCATTCCTCCACATACCAATAATTACGAACTTCCATTCCTTCTTCTGAAACAAGAGGCAAATGTTTCTTAAGAATAGCATAGCAGGCATATCTTATAGGCAGTTTCCCTCATCCTCATTAAACTGTGGTTTTCAGGATTTTTGTGGCAAATCACTTAAGGATTGAATTAACTAAATAATGACAGGCATTTGAATTTCAGACCTAATATTCTTCAGACAAAAAATGGTAATAAAACATTTTGTTCTAGTAATTTTCTAAGTTTATAAGATCAGTATTTGAAACTTGTCCCTATTTTGGGGCTGTATTCTCCCATTACTGGTTTTGTCCAGTTTTTTTGTGCTAAGAGGTTGAGAGCTATGGTGAGAAGTGGGAACTGAATTCACTAAATAATGGCCATTTAAGTTTCAATCTTCCTGTCTTTCTGGAAACTGCTGATTTGACATAGTGGTATGTTGCTCTGACTGTACTGCACAAAGTCCTAGATTCAAGACTTGGCAGTAAAAAACATGGTGGTAACACAACATTTTTATTCTAGCAACTTTCCAAAATTATACAAGCAATGTTTAAAATATGTCCATGGTTTATTGGGCAGTTTTGTCCTTACTGGTTCATGCATTTTGTTTCATTGCCTACTGGAAAAATGTTCAAACAGTACATTTTAAAATGTGCTCTAACTTAAGTCTAATAAGTGTGCTGTATTATACAAGGAATATAATTTAATAAAGTCAGGAAGGTGTATCAAATAACACATGTATGTTTCTTGTTTTGTGTGCAATCCAGGGGCCTATGATTTGAACAGCCCAAAGATAATCTTTATCCACCACTGGCCAGATGCATTTTCTTTGGATGTGGTGTGGGTTTCAATGCTGTTTCAATGAATGTGAGTTTCAAGGGCAGAGAAGTTTTAATGCCAAGTTTATTTTCATTGTGAGATGGTGTTGCTTTGTCTAGCACATATCTTAGTGTTTGTGTGCATTGTTGTTCTATAAAATGTAAAAATAAAATTAAAATTATCATTGTAGAAGTAAAGCAGTATGCACAGTGTTTATGTTAAATGGGGTGAAATAGCCAGATAATGAGACATTGGAATGGCTGCAGGGGGACTCTGGTGCCATATTTTGGTTGTCTACCCTTCAGTTTGCGTTTAAAAGTTGGTATCTCACAATTCCATCAGAGTGGGTGGGGTTACTTAATTATGTATGCATATTTTATGTTAATCAGCATACAGATTTGTACCTATTTCTCATGAGCCTTGTCCAGATTTCTGATGTTTCCAGGTTGAGAGGTATGATGTAGAGTCTTGCCAGAGTTATCTCTGAGAATCACAGAATCCATGATACTCGAAATCACAAGGTATTCCCTTGCAGTGACAGAAGTCTGGGTGGAAAACCTTAAAAACAGGTCTAGATATAGATCTATTTTCCCTGTGGAAGTAAAGCTCTTTGAACTGTGGTTTCTATTTGGCATCTAAGAAGCACAGCCCTGTGAGAAAGAGTCAAGAAAGACTTTTTGAACGCACCACTGGATTCCCAGTTTGTGAAAGAGATCTCTCAAAAGATCTCTCACTCAAGAGAAAGAGACATTCCAGAAACTTTAAAAATGACTCTGCTAACATAAGCAAGACATCTAAATATGGAAAAAGATGGATACCCTGTATCATGCAATGAACAATAACAGGAGCTAGACACCGAGAACAAACACTCTTGGTGCAGTGCATAATCCACATAGGCAGAGAACTAATAATGTGATTCAAACACACAAAACCTTAAAAAAATGCCTGAAATCTGGATGAATGTGGATGTGATAATCATCTTTTAAATCTAGTACTACCAGGAAATTTGAATGAGGAAGAAGAGGTAACACGATGTGAAGTGACATCATTTTGAACTTAGACACCATCACAAACAGGTTTAGGAAAGAACTATCCAGAACTTCAAGCATTTTCTTTCTTTGGTTCTAAAAACGTCTTTGAATAAAACAGCTTTCCTGCCTGTGAAGGAGGTACTCGATCTATCACTCCCTGGGACAGCATGTGATGAAGAACAGATGGAAATTGGTCAGGAGGATGAGGTATTACCTCTGGAAAGCAGGAATGTCTTTCCGTTGCCATCTGTAACCTTGATGGTCTTCAGAACCCATTTATCTGACACTGTCTGTTACCAAAGAGAATAGTGGAGATTAAGACTTTCTGGAAGATAAAAGGGGTTGTGAGGGTGGGATGGGGGAACAAAATCTAACTGATTGGACTGTGCTTGGTTTTGGGAGTTTCCAGAAGTCTTCTTGGAGCCCCTTTGCCATTTCTTCTTAAGAAAAGAAGTTAAGTATGTTATCACCATAACATTCCATATGTGTTGTCCATTTTCATTCTTCCTCAACAAATGGGTTCAGATCCAACACGGCCACTTTTTCTAGCTAGTGGAACACTAAAACTCTCAAGCTCCTCCCATACCCACAATGCACTAGTCCCCTACCACACCTCAGATCTTGTTTGCCGACTATTTAGACCACATAGTAGTTAACAAATAACAAGGATATGAGATAACAGTTTCTGGAGCTTAAACAAACAAACATTGGTTCCTTCAGCATCTTCTGTTCTTTCCAAAAGTCAAATAAGGCGGGGGTTGGAGAAAGGGGAGTTGAGGAAGAATGAAAATGGACAACACAGACAGAATGTTATGGTGATCACATAACTTCTTTATCTGATGTTGTCATTTTCATTCATTCTTCAATACATGGCACAGAGTTCCCAGCCGCATAAATCCCAGGAGGACCCTAATGAAGGATATTACTGAGCACAGCTGAGCCGAAGGCCAAACTTTCCCTAGAAACCAGATCCAACTTGTAAGGAGCAATAAAGGTATGAGGATTAGCCCTAGCTGCAGCTGCACAAATATCATCCAAGGAAGATCAGGATAAAAATACAGAAGTTGTCATAGTCCTGGTGGAATGAGCCTTTAAAGGTTTTGGCAAAGGCAAATCTAATTTTTTGTAAACAAAGGAAATACAATCAGTTAACCACTGAGCTAAAGTTACTTTAGTAACTGGTTTGCCCAATTTTGAATCTGAAAAGGAGACAAATAATTGGCCTGATTTCCCGAAAAGTTTTGTCCTATGTAGATAAAAATGTAACTGTCTGTGAACATCCGACAGGTGCAATATATACTCAACTCTGTGAAATTTGGAAAGAAAACTGTAAGGTTGATAGTTTGATTGATATTAGATTCAGACACCACTTTATGAAGGAAGGATGAGTTGGTTTGCAAGGATACCCTATCCTTATGAAAAATCAAATAAGGAGGCTTAGAAAATAGGGCTTCAAGTTCTGAGACTCTTCTAACAAAAGTAATGACCATTAAAAAAACTTCCAGGTTGGAAATTTTATTTCACATTTGGTTGACAGATGAAAGGGGGGTTGGGTCAAAGATTAAAAAACAAATTCAAATCCACAGGGGAACAGGGTCTAAGAAGACAAGTTCCTCTAATAAAAACTTTATAAAGTTTGGAAGAAGCTAAAGATAAATTACTTACTGCAATGTGAAAATTATAAATGGCAGAAAGTTGTACTTTAATAGTTAAAGAACTAGAATCTTTATTAAAAGATGTAGCTAAAAACTCAAGAACTTTAGGAACTGGTGCTGAAAAGGGATCAGTGTCATTTTGCTGTGCCCAAACAACAAATCTTTTCCATTTACTTGTATAAATGTTTCTAGTGGAAGTTTTGAGGGAAGACAAAAAATGTGGTGGACAGGGGAAGAGATCCTGGGCTGTCTAGCTATAAATGGTCTTAGAGAAGCTATGCAGTTAGTTGTATGCCTAAACTATCAACATGCATCATTTCTGTTGGCTGAGACAGGAAGTCCAGATCTGGATCCAGAATCCATGGCAGGTGAAGCAGATCAGGCTGTCAATGAAAGGGAACTAAATTTGATGAGTCCAATAAAGGACCAATGTGGATAAATGTGCTTTTCAATCCAGATGCTTTCTGAGAAATGCGGGGATTAGCGGTACTGGGGAAAGGAGTAGAGGAGACCGGGGGGGGGGGGGCAATCGTAGTTAAGAGCATCACTTGGTGACTCCCCTCATTGAGGTGATGAGGGCAAAGAACCTGCTGCACTTGTTGTTGAGATGAGATGCAAAGAATTTGCAGTAAGGTTGGCCCCACTGATGGAAAATCTTTTCTACCACTTTCATGTTGAATGACCACTCCTGAGGCATTACAATGGAGCTGCTTAACTTGTCTGCTATCACACTGGATTTCCCCAAAATATGCACTGCTAACAGAAATTGATTGGATGAGATCACCCACTGCCATAGTCTCAAAGCTAATTTGGCACAGGGGTAAGATTTAATTCCTCCTTGTTTGGTGATGTATCAGACTACTGACATATCTGTCTGAATAGCAATAGTCCCAGAAGGGAGAGTGTCTTGGAAGGCCTGCAACCCTAGGATCACAGCTGTCATTTCTAGTACATTGATATGCAAATTGGCCTTTTTGTGAGGCCATGTGCCTTGGACCGCCTTTCTCAAGAAGTGCCCCCTCCCCCCAATTTGGGAAGCATCTGTAGTAATTATGGCCTTGGATTGAATGAGAGTGAAGGGGTGATCCTGCATTATCTGACTGGAGTAAATCCAGTAAAGGCGGCAATTTTTGCATGCTTGAGTTATTTTGATTTGGGTGAACAAAGGTTTGTGAAGAATATACCACTGAGTTGCTAGGGTCCACTAAAGAATTTGCATGTGGTATCTAACTAATGCAACCAAAACTACTGCAGCAGACATTGACCTCAATGCTAGAAGAATCAATCAAGCTGAGAGAGAAGAATTTTGGATGATCTTTTTCACTTGGAATTGTAGAGATTATACCCTTTTAAAGGAAGGGAGGCTATCAAGGAGACTGTATTGAACAATGCTCCAATGAACTCCAATATTTCAGGTAGTTCTAGTTGAGGTCTGTTGTGACTGATAGTAATTCCCAGGTGAGGAAGTACAATTGTGTACACTTACCATAAATGTAGGTGTTCGAGTGTATTCACTGTTGCAGTCATTACATTTGGGTTATTTGCTTGCAGTAGCCCACAGTCGGCCTGATTAACAAAGTCTTGGGTCCTGCGTCGGTTGCTGTCCCTTCTTCCATGATTGTCAGGTCGTCAGGAGTATAAAACAGGCAGCCGACATCATTACATCAGTTTTTCTTGTCCCAGATGTCAGGTGCCCCCCCTAATGGGAAGCAATTAAATCTATAATACAAGGATACACCTCCAACAAAAAAGCAAATACAGCAAAAAGCTTTTTGAGCATAGTAAGTGAGAGTAGAGGTACAGCCAAAAGAAGAAAGGGGGCAGGAGGGAGGGAAACCAGGACTGCAACAGTGAATACACTCGAACATCTACACTTATGGTACGAGTACACAACTGCACTATGTTCTTCGTGTTTCACTGTTGCAGTCATTACATTTGGGTAGATTCCCAAAACTAAGGTTGGGAGGAGGAATTTAAATAGAATTTGGACCAGCTATAAGGCCCTGCAAGACTGCAGTGGCAAAATCAGCTCTGGATTTAGAGAAAATTGGCAAATGATAATGCTTGGCGAAATATGTACAGAACTCCAGGTAGCAGCTTCTAGGATGTCCCTTGTAGGGATGCCCCTGAGAAAGGCTGTAGAGGTAGATGCAGCCGTGGTTGAATGGGGTCTGATGCTCTGTGGAATAGGTTTTCCATGGTGTATATAGCAGAAATGAATGCAGTGTCCTATCCATTTTGAAATGGTTTGCTTTGAAATAGCTTTCCCCTCTGTCCCTGCAGCAAATGCCACCAGCAGTTGTTCAGATTTCCTTTGAGGTTTAGTCCTGTCCAAGTAGAATCTCAGTTGTCTGTGCACATCTAAGGAGTGCAGTATCCATTACCTTTTGTTCTGTGGGTTAGGAAAGAAGGTAGGCAAATGAATGGACCGATTAAGAGCCACACTGGATACCACCTTGGGCATGATGCAGAGATTGGTTCTGAGAGACACCCTGTCCACATGACATATGATGAAAGGCTCCACTGCCATAAGGGCCTGTAACTCAGATACCCTTCTTGCAGAAGTGATTGTTAAAAGGAAAGCTGTTTTCCAGGAAAGGAATTTTAAATCTGCAGTAGCAGCTGGCTCGAAAGGAGGAAAAGTGAGTTTCTCAAAGACAAAGTTAAGGTCCCAGGCTGGAGTTGGAGCTCTCCTCGGTGGCTTTAAATTTTTGGCCCCTCTGAGGAACTGCTTGAGCAGTGGGTAAGAGAAGAGGAGGCTCTGCGCTATAATGAGCTGAAATGGCTGAGGCATGAATTTTGATGGAGGAAAAGGGCAAGCCCTTATGAAGCATCTCAGTCAAATATTGTAGAATCTGAGGTAAATTGGGCACTGCTGCGCTCATCCCTTGAGACTGGTTCCAGGTACAAAATCTTTTCCATTTTGCAGCATAAGATTTTCTAGTACTAGGCCTCCTAGCCTCTAAAATTATATCCATCACTGATTTACTGAGGGGTGGTAACGGAGAGATGAGGTAATTAGCCAGGCTGCTAGATTCAGGGTTTGCAGCTGAGGGTGCAGAAGCTGGTTCTCCTGCTGAGACAACAGGGAAGAAGTCTGAGGCAGGTGCCATGGGGCCAAGCATGACACACTGCGCAGGAGGGGGTACCAGTGTTGGCATGCCCAGTCTGGTGCAATTAAAATAATCCTTGGCTTGTCCTGTTTGATCTTTAGTAGTACCTTGGAGAGCAGAGGCAGAGGAGGGAAGGCATAAACTGATAGGTTTTTCCAGCTGAAGGACAGAGCATCCACTTTCCAAGCTAGTTTGTGGGGAATCCTTGTGCAAAATTTGTCCAATTGATGGTTTTGGGGGAGGCAAACAGGTCTACATCTGGGGTCCACCATTTATTTGTCAACATGTTGAAAATCCTTGATTCCAGTTTCCACTTGTGTGGGTCCATTAGGCTTCTGCTTAGTCCATCTGCCAGTGTATTTAGTTTTCCTGGCAGGAATTGAGCTTGTAGATCCACTTAGTAGCTCAAGGCTGTGTTCCACAATGCCATGGCTAGTCTGCAGAGGGGGTAAGGGCGTGTACCCTCCCTGCTTGTTTATGCACCACATGACCGTGGTGTTGTCCGTCTTTACCATTAGTTGTCCTGGAAGAATGTGGTCTTTGATGGCTGTCAGAGCATTCTCTACAGCTAACACTTCCTTTTGATTTATGTGTAGGTGCATTTGACTTGGGTTCCATTTGCCCTGAATGCACTTCCCTGCCAGGTGAGTCCCCCATGCATAGTCTGATGCATCTGCTGTTAAGGTTTGGGCAGCAGGGGGTAGTGTGAATGGTAGTCCCTTGTTTTGGTGGCAGGCCTCTGCCCACCAAAGGAACTCTAGGCATAGACAATGTATGATAGAAATCATAGCTTCTAGATCCTGTGAATGTTGACACCATAGGCTTTGGAGATGCCATTGCAGCTGCCTCATATACAGCCTTGCATATGGAATTAAAAGAATGCAGGAGGCCATGAACCCCAAGGCCTGCAGTATTTTCCTTGCAGCTAACTGGGTTTTTGTGGCCACTTGTTTGAAATAGATTGTCAAATGTGTCCGTTTCTCTGGCATGAGGAAAGCCATCTGGGAAGCTGTATTCAATCATGGTCCCAGGAATATAATTTGTTGACAGGGTACCAGGTGCGATTTCGTTTCGTTTATGGTGTACCCCAGACAAGTCAGTACCCTATGAACAAAGGCCAGATGATTCAAAAGTATGTCCTGGTTTTCTGCCTGAATTAGACAATTGTCCAGGTATGGATATATCTGAATATTTCTTTGACTGCATAATGCAATGACTGGACCTAGGCACTTCGAGAATACCCTGGGTGCAGTAGATAAGCCAAAGGGCAGTGCAGAGAACTGATAGTGCATGTCGCCTGCTTTCAAGCATAGGTATCTTCTGCAAAACTCCCTGATAGGGATGTGCAGGTATGCTTCTTTTAAGTCTAGTGTTGCCAACCATGCATCTTTGCCTAGCATAGGAAGCAGCTGGTGAAGAATCAGCATCTTGAATTTTGGAATCACTAGAAAGGTATTTAGAGTAGAAAAGTCCAGGATAAGACACCATGTATTACTTTTTCTGGGTACCAGAAAAAGTCTTGAATAGAAAACTTGTCCCTTTTCCACTTCTGGTACCAACTGACTAGTCCCCATGCTTGAGAGAGAGAGAGTACTTGATTTTGGGCCTCTACCCACTGATTTGGGGTAGATCTGGCCACCCGCTTGGTGTTGGTAAGGTGTGGAAGTGAAATCTGCATCCTTGGGACTCTATATTTAAAACCCATTTGTCCTGGGTAATGAGTTCCCAGTTTATGGCCTGCAGACCAATCTTTCCGCCTAAAGGAGCATTCAGTTGGGAAGTGCTTGGAAGATTTAAAAGCAAGTCATTGAGACAGTTTTCCATAGGGGGGAGTCTTACTACTCCCTGATTTGGGTGCAGAAACCCCCCACTGCTTAGTCTTGAGTGCCCCCTGGGACTGAAACCTGGGGTTTCTGCTGTGTCTGGGTTTGGCTTGAGATGACCTGGAAGGGGCTGGAAAGGACCAATTCTTAGAGGGCCAGTGCCTACTAAATCTAGGAGGCTGAACTTGTAAGAAATCTTTAACAGTTTGCATAGATTTAGCTTTATCTTCCATCTTTTTAAGAACTTCTTCAGCCTTGTTGCCAAACAGGCAGTCCTGATTTAAGGGAGCAACCAACAATTTAGCTTTAACATGATCAAGCAAAGATTACTCCTTAAGCCAAGCATGCCTTCTGAGCACAGACCCAGTAACAGCAGCCCTGCAAGAGGCCTCTAATGAATCAAATCCACATTGCAAAGTATGTTTTCCAACCTGTTCAGCAGAATGCATTAAATCCTGTAATTCTTTATTTTCTGCACAGTCAGGAATCAACATCATTTTCTGTTTAAGCAATCCAATAACATGTTGCTGATACTTTAACATATGAAACTGGCAGTTTAAAGCCCTAATGGCCAAGGTTACAGAAGTGTAACCCTTCTTACCCCATCTATCCAGCGTCCTGGAGTCTCTATCAGAAGGGGTAGGATTTTTAGCAGTAGAAGCCTTAATGCCCTTGGGTCCCTGTGAAACAGTCTCTGGATCCGCAATAGGATTTTTAAAAAGGAACTTGTCTGAATCAGAAAAGTACAGTTGTGCACACCTACCATAAATGTAGATGTTCGAGTGTCTTCACTGTTGACGTCATGACTGTAGGGTTTCTCCCCTGCTGGCAGGCAGCCCTCGGTCGGCCAGAATCCCAAAGTCTGGGTCCGGCGTCGGCTGTTCAACCATGCTCCCTGACGTCAGAGCGCCAGGAGTACAAAGCTGACAGCCGATGCCATCCTCTCCAGTTTTTCTTGCCCCAGATGTCAGGAGTCCCAAAATGAAAAAGGTCCCATAACCTTTGCAAATACACCTCAGAAGAATGGTGAAAAAAAATACACAAAAGTAAAAATAAGAGGGGACAGGAGGGAGGGAAACCCAGACTGCAACAGTGAAGACATTTGAACATCTACATTTATGGTAGGTGTACACAACTGTACTATGTTCATCGTGTTTCACTGTTGCAGTCATGACTGTAGGGTAGAATCCCAAAGCTGAAAGAAAGGGAGGTGGTCAAAGAAGAAGGGGCGTCTAAAAGGCCCTGCAAGACTGCAGAGGCAAAGCCTGCCCTAGACTTAGAGTAGAGAGGTAGATTGTAGTGCTTAGAAAAAGTATGCACTGAACTCCAAGTTGCAGCTTCCAAAATGTCTTTGGTAGGAACTCCCCTGAGGAAGGCTGCAGAAGTGGCAGCAGCTCTGGTGGAATGAGTCCGTATACTCCCTGGGATTTGCTTTCCATGGTGAGAATAACAAAATCTGATTCCATGAGCAATCCATTTAGAAATGGTCTGTTTTGAAATGGCTTTACCTTGGGAACTTGAAGCATAAGAAACAAACAATTGTTCTGATTTTCTGATGTCCTTGATTCTGTTCAGGTAAAAACGTAGTCTGTGTACATCCAAGGAATGTAAGATCCTATCCCATTTATTTTGAGGAGTGGGGAAAAAGGTTGGCAAGTGGACAGTTTGATTTAAAGCCACTTTGGAAACCACCTTAGGCATGAAGGTAGGATTAGTCCTCAAAGATACCCTATCTTGATGAAAAATAATATAAGGTTCCACAGCCATAAGAGCTTGTAACTCTGAAACTCTCCTGGCAGAGGTTAGGGCTAACAGGATAGCTGTCTTCCAAGATAAAAACTTGATGTCAGAAGAGGCAGCAGGCTCAAAAGGAGGCAAGGTTAGTTTTTCCAAAACACAGTTGAGATCCCAAGCAGGAATGGGAGGAGATCTAGGAGGTCTTAAGTTCTTAGCTCCTCTGAGAAACTGTCTCATGAGCTGGTGGGAAAAGATGGGAGGGTCTGTATTATAATGAGCAGAAATAGCAGAAGCATGCATCTTAATGGAAGAGAAAGAGAGACCCTTATGTAAGAGATCTGTCAAGTAGAAGAGGATCAGAATCCTGAGCCTGCATCCAGGAACAAAATCTTTTCCATTTTCCTGCATAAGATTTTCTAGTGCTAGGATGTCTGGCTTCTAAAATGACATCCATAACCTGCTTGGGTAGGAAAGAAGAAATCAAAGGCCCTGGATTAACCAGGCCACCAGGCTGATAGTTCTGACATGAGAATGTAGAACCTGACCCTGATGTTGGGACAGAAGGTTTGGAGACTGAGGTAAAACCCAAGGGGGCTCCAGGCATAGGTTTTTTAGAGTTGGATACCAAAATTGCCGAGGCCAATTTGGAGCCAGCAAGATCATCATCTTGGGCTTGTCCTGTTTTATCTTCAATAAAACCCGTGGAAGAAGAGGAAGAGGTGGAAAGGCATATCCCGAGAGGTTCCTCCAACTGAATGACAGGGCATCCACTTTCCAAGCTTCTCTGTGGAAAGTCCCGGTGCAAACATTCTGTAGTTGATGATTGAGATGGGATGCAAAGAGGTCTATGTGAGGACATCCCCAGACTGCTGTTATCATCCTGAATATTTTGGTGTCCAGCATCCACTCATGTGGATCTGAAAGGTTTCTGCTCAGACTGTCTGCCAGGAAGTTTTGTTTCCCTGGTAGAAACTGAGCTTGAAGATCCAGATTGCAAGCTAGAGCTGTGTTCCATAGATCCATGGCTAGTCTGCAAAGGGGACAGGAATGAGATCCCCCTTGCTTGTTTATGTACCACATAACTGTGGTGTTGTCTGTCCGTATTAGTAGTTGTGCTGGTTGTAAAATATTCCTGAAGGCCAACAGAGCTTTCTGAACGGATAACATTTCCTTTAAGTTGATATGCAGGTGCTTGTGATCCTTTGTCCAAAGGCCCTGCAGACAATTGCCCTGAAAATGGGCTCCCCAAGCATAATCCGAGGCCGGAGGCATAAGGAAGGGTTTCCCTTTGTTTAGAGCACATGCCCTGGACCACCAAAGAAATTCTTTTTGAAGGCAAGGAAGGACAGAGATCAGTATGTCTAAACTGTGGCAATGCTGAGACCATACACTTTTTAGGTACCACTGTATTTTCCTCATGTGTAGTCTTGCATATGGTATGAGAAGGATGCAGGAGGCCATGTAACCCAAAGCCTGCAGGAATTTCCTTGCAAATAGTAGAGTTAAAGTTGCCAAGGTTCTGAAAGTTGAAGCCAGCTATAATTGTCTTTCAGACGTCAGAAATGCCATCTGGGTTGTGGTGTTTAGAAGTGCACCCAGAAAAGTTATCTGTTGTGATGGTGTCAAATTTGACTTTCTTATGTTTACAGAGAATCCCAGGAACTTGAGGAAGTTCTGTACAAATTCTAGATGTTGGAGTAAGACATCCTTGCTGTCTGCCTGAATTAGACAATTGTCCAGATAAGGGTAAAATTGAATTCCCTTGAGTCGGCAGTAAGCTACTACTGGAGCCAGGCATTTGGTGAAGACCCTGGGCGCAGTAGACAATCCAAAGGGCAGCGCAGAGAATTGAAAGTGCCTCGATCCGGCCTTGAACCTGTGGTATTTTCTGTGATCCTGCCTGATGGGAATGTGTAAATATGCCTCCTTTAAATCCAAAGATACCATCCATGCATCTTTGAACAGCATTGGAAGTAGCTGCTGTAGAGTAAGCATCTTGAATTTTGGAATCTCTAGAAAGGTGGTTCAAGACCGACAGATCCAGAATGGGTCTCCATGAGTTTTGCTTCCTTGGGACTAGAAAGAGCCTTGAGTAAAAACCTTTTCCCATCTCTGAAAGTGGAACCAGTTCTATGGCATTCATAGCCAAAAGTGCTTCCACCTGGTTTAAGGCCTCCGTCCATTGATGTTTTGGAAGGTCTGGCCATCCGCTTGGCCTTGGCAAGGTATGAAAATGGAATTTGTAACCTCTTAAAACCACGTCCACAACCCACTTGTTTTGGGTTATTTGAGTCCAATTTTGATAAAAAAGAGAGAGTTTTCCTCCGAGAGGGGCTTCCAGGCAAGAAGTTCCTGTAGCCCAACAGAGGGGGTCATTGAGTCTGTTTCCTTTGAGTTTGTGACCTGTCCTCTCCTCCCCTAAGGGTGGAAGCAGTCCACTGTCTTGGTCTATAAGAAGCTTGTGTTTGAGGCTTTCCTCTGGAGCGTCTATATCTACCCCTCTGAGGCCTGTCTGAAGTGGGAAAGGACCAATTTTTAGAAGGCCAATTCCTGCTAAATCTAGATGGCTGTACTTGTAAGAAATCTTTAACTCTTTGCATGGATTTAGCCTTATCCTCCATCTTTTTAATCACCTCTTCAGCTTTTGATCCAAACAAAACATTATGCTGAACAGGAGCATCCAATAATTTAGCCTTTACTTGTTCAGGCAAATTTTGTTCCTTTAGACATGCATGCCTTCTAATGACTGTGCCAGAGGCCGCAGCCCTACAAGAAGCCTCCAAGGCATCAAATCCGCAGTGTAAACCATGCTTCCCAACTTCATGCAATAAGTCATGTAATTCCTTATCATCTGCACAGGCAGAAATGGAAGTAAGCTTTTGTTTTAAAACAGACAAGAGAAATTGCTGGTATTTTAGCATATGAAACTGACAGTTTAAAGCCCTAATGGACAAAGTAGCAGAAGTGTACACCTTTTTGCCCCATCTTTCTAAGGATCGAGAATCCTTTTCAGTAGGAATGGGATTGTTGGCAGAAGCAGCCTTAACTCCCTTAGGACCCTGAGAAATGGTTTCAAGGTCAGCAGAAGGGTTCTTGTATAAAAACTGATGGGAATCAGGAACCCTGAAATATCTATCAGGCTTAACAGGAGCAGGAGGAAAAGAGTCAGGGGTTAAGTTAGCCTCCGAAAAGGCATCATCCACAATATCCAAAACAGGAGGAATAGCCAGGGGTCTATGTTGGGGAAGAAGAAGAAAATCCCTCAGTCTTTTGTTAGATTCCGAATACTCCTGTACTTCCCAGTGGAAATGTTCCCTCATTTCATGCAAAGTTTCCCCAAAAGAGAAATCCTCAGGGGGAGAAGCTGAAGGAATGAATTCCTCAGCATCAGAATCCTCATAAGGGGGGAAAGAATATTCCTGATCAGAAGAAGAAACTGAGGAAACAGAAGCCTGATCAGAGGAATCATAATAAACATCCTGCCTTGGCCTTTTATCTGGAGGGGTATGAGAACCCCTAATCATAGTAAGTAAATCCTCCACCATCTTAAGTAACTGTTTCTGTGACTTGGGAGCCGGTTCAGAAGAGGCCTGTGTTGTAGTCTTTGATTTAGATGGAGTCTTTGCCTTTGTCTTTGGCTTTGCCTTTATTAGAAGCTGAGTAGGCCTGAAAACCCCTTCGGAAGCCGGTACCTGCACAGCGGCTCCGGACCCATCCGAAGGAGCATTGTCCGAAGGTCCTGCAACAGAAATATTTAAAGGCATGGTTAGCTACTCATGAGAGTCCGTTTCGGCCGTCGGTTCTGAAATGGCCGACGACAGGGGCTGCAAAAGGCACCTCACTGACGACGGCCGAACCTGAAGCTGGCTCCGCTTGTGCGCTATCATCACATTTGGACCTTGGAGGCCTGTCTTTATCCTTGCGACGTTTGTGAACTCCGGTAGCCGGAACCGTATCCGACGACATTTTGTAGTTAAAGTGCCTACCGAAGTAATGAAAAGCAAAATCGTACCTTTGCTTAATTGTACGTTGATTGAATCTAGCACAAAACCGACAACTAGCTACGTCGTGGTCAGGGCCTAAGCAAGGAATACAGTAAGAATGAAAATCCTTATGAGGTATTTGCTTCCCACATGAAATACAATTATTAACTTTTTCTGACATCGGAGTGGAGCAAGAAAAAAGTTTCCCCAATGGGGTACTTAGCTTTGAGTGGAAACGAAAATCTTCGGACTGAAGTATATCAGAAAAATTCGTCAGGAGTCAGCCGACCGGCACTTGCGAACTGCTATCACTGCACGGCAAGAAAGACTGGAGAAGATGGCGTCGGCTGTCAGCTTTGTACTCCTGGCGCTCTGACATCAGGGAGCATGGTTGAACAGCCGACGCCGGACCCAGACTTTGGGATTCTGGGCGACCGAGGGCTGCCTGCTGGCAGGGGAGAACCCTACAGTCATAACTTCAACAGTGAAACACGATGAACATCTCTGTGATATCTGTCAGGTTTTCTGGGAGCAGGAGGCAAAGAATCAGGTGCGAAACTCGATTCTGAAAAAGCATCATCAAAAATGTCTAGTACAGGAGGAATAGCTAAAGGCCTATGCTGAGGCAGGAGTAAGAAATCCCTAAGCCTCTTTTTTGAATCAGAAAAATCCTGGCTTTCCCAGCGGAAATGCTCCCTTAGAGTATGTAAGGTTTCACTAAAAGAAAAATCCTCTGGAAGGAAGCGGAGGGAACAGAGTCCTCTGCATCAGAATCTTCATAAGTAGATAAGGGCAAATCCAGATAATCAGAGGAATCAGAAAAATCAGAATCCTGGTCAGAAGGGGGAGGTTAGCTTCCCCTGATTAGGGTTATAAGATCTTCAGCCATTCTTATCATTTGTTTTTTAGGCATAGAGGCCTGAGCATGCGGCCTGGGCGTCAGTATTTTAGGCATGGTTCGAGATTTAGGCCTAAATGAAGAAGGAGGCGTCTGTTTAATATGCAAGTCCGTAGGCCTGAATACACCCTCAGAATTTGGTGCCTGCACAGTGGCTCCGGACACATCCAAGGTAGACATCCGCGGATTCCATAGTTAAAGCATCTTGCGGCATACCGGACTCCGAATGGGTCTCAGTAGATGCCTGCAAATCAGAAGTAGCTGGTTTCAGGGGCTGCAAAAGCACCTCACTGAGTACCGGCGAACTGGCAACTGGCTTAGGAGAAGCGTCATCGGCAGTTTTGGACCTCGGCGGCCTGTCTTTGTCTTTATCTTTCCATTTTTTCGCAATCCCGGTAGTCGGATGGCTAACCTACGACATTTCTGGATAATTAAACTGAGAACTGAAATATTTAGAGGCAAAAATATACAGACGACGGATAGTGAGCTGATTAAATAAAGCACAAAACTGACAGCAAGGTATGTCGTGGTCAGGGCCTAGGCAAGGAATACAGTACGAATTAAAATCTTTATGAGGTATTTGCTTTCCACAATTAATGCAATTATTAACTTTTAATGACATCGGTAAGGAGCAAGAAAAAGTTTCCCCAATGGGGTTACTTAGCTTTAGTTGAAGACTTTGGTTCTGAAACTCGAAAACGAAAATTTCAGGAGTCGCCGACGGGCACTTGCGAACTGCTTCTGCTTTGGGCATCGCATGGCAAGAAAGACTGATGTAATGGCATTGGCTGCATGTTTTATACCCCTGATGACCTGACATCATGGAAGAAGGGACAGCAGCCAACACAGGACCCAAGACTTTGTTAATCAGGTCGAGTGAGGGCTACTGCAAGCAGATAACCCAAATGTAATGACTGCAACAGTGAAACACGAAGAACATCATAAGTGGAGTATTTAATCTCATGCTTTGATCAGAAGATGCCTGGTCGGAGCGTTTATGAGCCAGTTCTCTAAGTAAGGAAACATCTAGAATACTTGCAATCGCAAGTGCCAATACTGCCATGCATTTGGTGAACACCCTGGGGGCTGTGGGGAGACCAAAGGGCAGAGATCTAAACTGGTACTGACTGGCTCCCAACCAGAAGTGCAGGAATCTTCTGGATCATCTGGTCAATTGTATATGATAGTACGCATGCTGAAGATCTACTGAGCACATCCAGTCATCCTTCTGCAGAAAAGGCAGGATGGACTGAACAGTGACCAACCAGGACAAGGTGTACTGAACTGACTTGTTCAGATTGCTGAGATCCAAAACTAGTCTCAGTTCACCTGTTTCTCTGGCACAAAAAAGAATCTTGAATAAGTTATGGACTCATTCTGGTCTGTTTTTTTCTAGCATCTTTTTCATTTCTAGTGCTGCTGCTTTCCTCTAAGTGGGTAGAACATCGGGAATTTTGTTTACTGTAAAGTGGGGTAGGAAAAAGGGTATTGTACAACCTTGAGAAATAATCCTCTGCACCCATGAATCTTTTGTAATCTCTAGCCAGGCTCTCTGGTGCAGGAATAAACAACCCCCGACTGCCTCCAGAGATGGACAACTGGGCCTCCTTTCAAGAGCACTTGCAGAATCTGTCAAAGAAAGTGTCTCTAGACCCTTGGTTTTGTGGCCTCCTCTGCTGCGGAGGCAGCATCTCTGGTTACAGTTCCCCCCTCTGCCTCTGAGGGAACTATCTCCATGGATTTTGGAAAGAACTCTGGGACTTTTTAAACCACATTTTTCGACCACCTCATTGATTCATAGAAAAGATCCTTCAAGAATTCGAAAAACATATGCCCACAGCAGACAGGGTTTTACTATCCTGCTCACACCTGGATAGTGTGTCTTTAACCTTTGGACCAAATAAAGAACTTGCATCAAAGGAGCATCGACGAATGAAGACTTGAAGGGCTCTGTGAAATCACACAGGTGCATCCAAGAATGCCTCCTAATGAAAATGTCTGAACCCGCTGCCCTTGAGGTACCATCATATGCATGTGAGATGAGCCTCATGAACAAATCTGAAATAAGACTTAGGGTAGCCAACTGTGAGACAATTCTCTGCTTCAGAAGTAATGGTCCCAGAGAGGGATTTGGCAAGTACTTTAGTCAAATACCTCTGGAGTCTGGTGAAGTCTGCCACATAATTCAGGGACCAAAGTGCAAAACTTGCTGAAGCATATATATGATTCCCAAATCCATCCAGCACCCTAAACTCCCTATTACAGGTATGAACAGAGGAACTTTGTTCTGCAAGTTCCTTTTTTGTGACTGCCGCTACGATCTTGACATACTTATTTGCTCCAAAATTCCATATCCTTTTGTGGTGCCAGTGTCCTGTCTGGTCTCTAGAGGATCAATGCAATGGAATCAGGTTCTTTCCACACCCATCGAGAAATCAAATCAATGAGCTCATCAGTGGATGGAGTCACCAGGTGGTAGATGGGCCAGCCCCAAAGGCTTCCAGGAATGCTGATTCCTCTTGGGAAGGGCTGTCTGTAGACCAACCACTCCTTTACTTGAGGATTTCTAGTATGTCTCCATAGGAGACATCATCAGATGGTGATCTTGGGGGCCCTTCTCCCTCATCGAAATCAGTATCCTCTGTGACAGACTCTTGAGGAGAGTCTAAGTGCCTCCTTTTGTACTTTCTCTTCCTAGCGACTTCGTCAGTGGGATTTTCTGGAGAAGTATCGGAAGATATCAATATACCCTGCTTGGTACCCTGGAGACTTTGGGCAGGCTGTCCTTGTGGTGCAGGAAGTTAAGGCTCAAGATGCAAAAACAACCGAGTCTGGGAAGTAGGAGCCAAAGAGGGTGGACAGACCCTTTTGCTTGAAGAGAAAACTCTCTCCACTACTCTGAAAGCAGAACGCTTCTGAGAGAACAGACCAAAGGCTCTGAGAAGTCATGATTCCGGACCACTGGCTCCTTCTAACCTGAAGGCAAACCACTCAAAGGTGGGGTTGGAGCTGAGCTGTCCAGTGCTGAGGCTCCAAGGGTCAGAGGGCAGCAATGGCTCAGACAACCTGGGAGTCGACTCCAACACCTTGGATCTAGTGTTGATGCTATGGCACAGAGAGTCATCTGGCTCCGACATGCTCAGAGCCGATCCACTCAGAGAAGGTATCAGCATAGAACATACAATGGTCTTCGGATCTGATTTGGGTGGAATCAAGATTCTTCGATCCAACTGCTCCAGAACCAAAGGCTGGATAAAAGAAGGAGAAAATATAGGCAGGGTAGTACTCTGAAAGATGTCCAGACCCGATGCGGTAGGAGCCAAGAGAACACCCATTTGAATTTGCGCAGATAGAAGTTTTTCCATCAACCTGTCCACATCTGCTTCAGTCAGACTTCTGGAGGAACAAGAAGAAGTTACTGATGAAGTCCTAGAGTGGTGATGCCTTTTCAGAAAAAGAGATGGGAGACAGGAGGATATCTGATCTAAGCTTGGGGGAGATCAGATCTGAGGTGACTTATCTTTGTACTTCTTCGTATCCGAGGGGGTTGGATCTGAAGATGTTGTCATAGTTTTTGGATTCGAAGCAGTCAGGAGGATTTCATGTTTGGATCTGAAGGTTTTGATATTTTTTGAGGAGGTTCCAAACTCCAAGCAGAAGAACTTGAAGGATCCGGGGAATGCTTTTTAGTCTCTTTTTTAATCATACTTCTTAAGGGTTTAATCCCCTGATTCTGTATCAGAAGATTTTAAGGAAGTAATCCTCCCAAAAGTAGTTTATTTCTGCAATCAATAAGGGCCCTAGGGTTAAACGCCTCACAAATATCACAGGCAGAATCCAAATGGTCCAGGCCTAACCAATAAACACACATATTGTGTGCATCCGATAATGGGATTTTACGACAACAGGCTTTACATTTTTTAAACCCAGAGGGTTTCTCAGCCATATCTATAGCAAACGGACTAAAGTTAAAGATAATATATAAAAAATTTTATTTATTTATTTTTAATATCTAGAGAAAGTAGAGAGAGAAAACACTACCAACAGTGGTAATCGAAGGAACTACCTCAAGGGTATAAGGGAGAATAAAAGGGAAAAGCAAAATACTAACTATGGTATTTCAGAAATACACTAAAATGTGTAGGAAGGGTAAGAGAGGATACAGAGAAAAAAACTTTTACTAAGAGAAAAAGTTAAAGATAGACATTTCTGCTTTTACTCTCAAATAGATTGCTACTGCTCGACAGCTAACAGTGACCATGTCCATACTCGAAAGCGGCAAATGAGATTTGAGGTTTGGCAGGGGACTAGTACATTGTGGGTAAGGGAGGGAGGAGCTCAAGACTTTCTGTGTTTCACCAACTGGAAAAAGTGGCTGAGTCGGATCCGAACCCATTTGTTGAGGAATGAACGACAACATTACATCATCTGTTTACCTGCATTTTGTTGACACTGTTTATTTTGTTTCTTACCAAAACTGAGGAGGTGTTACAAGAATCCCTTGGAAAATTTGGAAATGGAGGGCTGACAAAGCTTAGAGATTCCCTGTATCAATTTACCCATTTCATCACACTTCTGGAATACCTGTGAAGCAGAGGGGGCAAAAAACAATCTCTAAACATATCATATGGGAGGTTTGGAGATCACATCCATGGAAACTTCCTCAAAATAGTACTGCTGGAGAGAGCCCTTAAAGAAGTATCAACAGAGTCATAGCTGGTGTTAGACACCTGCTGAACCCACGGCCGTCGGGAGCCCTCGATTAACTCCCTATGTATGAAGGCCTCCACATGAAGCAGCCACGTGTTTTTCCATCTCCTCCACTCCTTGCTCGGTGTTTCCTGGACGTTCGCACTGCTGTGTAACATAATTGTGCGATTCTTTTTTTTTTTTTTTTTTGAAAACTTTGGCTGTAAGCTGTACTCAATCAGGTCCACTTCAGTGAAACAAGGGATCTGACTGGCTGCAGAAAACAGGGAGTAAAGTTCTAGTTTCCTGATTAGCTGCAGCTTCAAAATTGCCATGTTTAAGGATCGACAAAAATATTTCTGTATTGAATATGGATGTATTTCTGACTTTTTTTAATTGGATATTCCTATGAATGTCATTATGTTTCCATATGGCATAGAACAGGTTATGATCTCCAATGGTGTCTGGCATAATTCCCACATGGGTAATTTGATGGGATCTGTTATTAATATCCAGTTCAAAAAGCATTCTTTTCTTTTAACTTTACAAGTCCTTGGGGTTGAATTTATAAGCTATGTTGGTTTGTATAAACTAATACTTGGGTGAATAATACTTGGGTGAATAGTAGGAGTTTTCTTACTATGGTCCTCCTGCCCAGCCCTTACTTAGCAGGTGTGATTCCACAAACATACTATCTTCTTGGTCAAGTTCACTCCTGATTTCTGGACTGAACTCTCTAAAATATGGTCCTAGTTCTTCCTTTCTACATCACTCCTCACCTTTTCTTCTGTTTATTTTTCACATGGTTTACTGTTCTAATACCTGTCAGTCTGGTTCATGCCATAATCTGTCATATGGTCCCACATTCATTTCCATCTTTCCCTTCCTATCCTCATTCCTGACGATCTAATCCCTGCCTGAATCGTTCTAATCTATCCATAACCCCCTCTCCCACTCTTGTACATGGGGGTTGGGTGTCACAAACAGCGGCAATTATCTAAAGCCAATATTCACACTACCAGGTGGCTATCCCTGTCATTGTTGTTCTTCCATACACTCGCACATGCACACATATTCACACCTATGGCCAATTTACAGTGTCTACTCTACCTTCCTGTATCTTTCTAATGCTATTACAAAACGTACGTTAAAAAAGTCTAACCCATTGTCAATCAGGTGAACTGTGTTATCCCAATACTTGTTGTAAGCACTGAATGAGCTACTAATTACTACAGCACTGAACCGTCCTCATTACCTAGAGGAAAACAGTTTTGGTACTTACTTTCCTCACTTGCTTATAGAAAAACAGCTCTTGTACTCACTTTCCTCACTTATCTACAGGAAAATAGTTTTTTATTCAGGCATGTCCAAGGGTCAGCTCCCAGTGTTCTCTCCTGTCTATCTGATGAATCTGGTCATCTTGGGGCAATGTAGAAATTGCCTCATGTACACAGACAACCCTCTTCTCCTACCACCCAACACTAAAACCTGTGAGAGATGCACTTATCTAGCCAAACTGGAGGTAAAGCTCTCTCCAACCAAGACTGAACTTGACAGTCAAGAGGAGAAGGTAAACATTTGCACCACACCACACTCATCACATAGTCTCACTAAATCTACACCACCAAAATCCACACAGAGAAACACAAAAACATTTGTGGAGGCTCTCAATAATAATCTGCTCAAGCAACAGAGACCTCCAAAGCAGAAATGCAAGCAACCTCCACCCCCCAACACAACCCAAATGACACATAGCCCACAGACTCAGTGTGCCACTCAACCACAGCCAATAAGACAAAACAACGTACACAACACACTAGTCATAGGTGACTCTATAATCAGGCACACAGATGCCCCACTCACCAGGCTAAACAAGGAGAAGGTTACTGTCAGTTGCCAGGATCCGCCACATAACCCACGCACTCAGGTCACTCCACAACAGGTACAAATATGACTCTGTCATTGTCCATGTTGATGTGAACGACCTAAGACGTACTTCCCTGGACTGCATGAAAAGAGACATCGAAGAGCTCTCCGATCTTGTAGCTCAGGCAGGTATGACCCTAGCCTTGAGTAGCATTCTGCCATCACCCAGAATGATACCACAGTACAAGGGCAAAATGATTGACTTCAACAATTGGCTAAGCCTCTGGTGTCATTCTAAAGGGATCCAGTATCTGTCTGCCTGGGATGACATGGTCGGCAGACCACGATGCTTTGCCAGAGATGGCCTGCACCTGTCACCCCTGGGATTCCGGATACCGGCTAAGGTTCTTGCCACCCCTATGCTGCCTTTTTTAGGCAAGGTTCAAATGACAAATTCACCACCATAAGAGGAACAGGCAAACAAAAACTGAGGGTGATGCTACTCAATGCTAGAAGTCTAAATTTCAAAATGCACTCACTCAAGGCACTCCTTAAAATAGAGAACATCGATATCTGTGCAGTGACTGAGACCTGGTTCAAGGCTCCAGAGAGCACCCCTACACTATCAGGCTATAACTCATACCACACTTTTTGGCCATGTAACCTTGACCGGACACCAAAGGCAGAGGTGTGTCCATATTCATTAAGGATATCCACACCTCCAGGCTAGTTGCTCAGCATAATGCATCCAAGGTTATCCAAGTGCAACTAACTCTGGGCAAAACTGCAATCCAAATTGTAGCTTGCTACAGATCCCCCACCATGCCCCAGGATTCCCACTACTCTTTTCTTGATGTACTGGCAAATATTAGGGTTCAACCAAACACCCTAATAATGGGTGATTTCAATTACCCCACCATTAACTGGGAAAACTACTCATGTACTAACTCCTTCGCTCAATGCTTTCTGGAATTCATAAACTCCAATGCCCTGGATCAACTTATCCACACCCCCACCAGGGGAAACAATAGCCTAGATCTAGTCATTACCAACATGAGTGACTGGTATTCCACACATGAAGTCAACCCCGCATTGGTCTGATCCAACCATAAGCTAATCACCCTAGATATCCACATCCTGCCCCCACCCTCTCATTAAGGAAACCACGGTAAAAAATTTCTCCAAAGCCAGCTTCATGCTTCTTAAGACAGAAGTGGTGAACTTCATGACACCCATGCAGATGGACAATACAGTTATGACTACTGAATCCTACACAATTGCACTTTATAAGCACTTACACGAGTGCATGGATCGTGCTATCCCAAACAGAACCAAGATGCTATCCTCCAAAAAAGGAAGCCAATCTGGTGGTCCCCTACCATAAACAAACTGTACAACAGAAGGAAGAAACTGTTGCAAAAGAGAGTAAAATCCCATGAGTGGAGGAGCTCCCTGGTCAGCCTCAGTAAGAAGCTGCCATCCCTCATAAAATCCTCCAAAGCTAGTTACGAAAACAAAATCGCCACTGATTCTAAAGACAGCCACAAAGCATTCTATAGCTATGTCAAGAGTCTCAATGCAACACTCAGATCTGCTCTGAGTTACAGCACAATGGCACTAAATATACAGACCCAACTGATATTGCCAACGTCCTGGCAGATAGGTTCAGTGCTAACTTTACCCCTCTCTCACCCCCAAAAGGGCCCATCTCTATACTAGAAGAATGCAAAGTTCCTGTAATCACGGCTGCACAGATAAAAACCACACTCTCCAAAGCCAAGAACACAGCATCCATGGGACCAGACAACATCCCAGGCTGCGTTCTACACAAACTACAGAACAAACTGGCATGCCACCTAAGTACAATGTTCAATCATAGCCTCACCTCAGGCTCTGTGCCCACTTTATGGCGCATAGTGATGGTTATCCCACGCCACAAAGGGGGAGCCACCACGGACCCCAGGAACTACCACCTCATTAGCCTGACGAGCCTGGTCTGCAAGGCCATGGAACGTATCACCATGGAACTTATAAACAAAGACATTGGTAATCTCCAAACTCTGAACCCCACCCAGTTTGGGTTTGTAAAAGGCAGATCATGTCTCCTAAACCTGACAGACGTCTTTGAAGCAGTCACCAAAGCCGCAGACGAGGGTAAGATGGTTCATACAGCCTATCTAGATCTTGCCAAGGCTTTTGACACCATCCCCCACTCTGGAATTATAGATAAACTCGCTAAACTAGATATAAATCCCTATGTCATATGATGGGTTGCCAACTGGCTCACTGACAGAACCCACACTGTGAAAGTAGCAGACTCCAAATCCAACTTCATACCAGTGACAAGTGGAGTACCGCAGGGTTCAGTCGTGGGTCCTCTCCTTTTTGGTATCTACTTCTCTGAAGTACAGGCTAACACAGAAGGTCTTTGGCTACCGAAGTTCGCAGATGACTGCAAACTAGGAACTAATCGAAACTCCTAACGATGTGGACATCCCACAAAAGGGCCTCACTGAGACAGATGCCTGGTGTCAAAGCTATGGCCTCAAGCTCAATGCCAAAAAGTGCATTGTCATCCCCTTTGGTAAAAACTCTGTACCCATGAACTACAACATAGGCGGTAGTATACTTAACACCGAAAGTGTGATAAGAGACCTTGGGACACTGGTGGACAGTAGTCTCTCCTTTGATAATCACATTGCCACAGTAGTCAGGAAATCCTTCTACATGGCACACATCATCACAAAAGGTTTCTCATCCAGAAAAAAGAGGTCATTGTTCCCCTCTACTCATCACTCATTAGACCCATTATAGAGTACAACACCCCTTTTGGTAGGTACCTCACTAGACATTTACAACAACTGAAAAGGCCACAGAAATACCTCACAAAGAGGATTAACGGCCTCAAACAGATGCCCTATGCAGACCATCTCAAAAAACTCCAGCTTTACTCCATCGCATATCGCCTACTCAGAGGTGATCTCTGCCTAACATACAAAGCTATGTCAAACCCAGTGCTGTTGGACATGCTCCACTTAAAGAAATCCCAATCCCTCCGAGCTACACGCTCTAGGGACCTAAACCTTGTCACCACAATAAACAGAACATGCCAGAGGGATAGATTCCTGTCCCAGAGTCTTCCCATACTCTGGAATAAACTACCTATCTATAACAAACAAAGCTCCTCATTAGCACTCTTTAAGAAAAATCTTGATGACTGGATGGGTAATAGGAAATTCACCCCGGGATCACTTCTGTGGCTCTGCTCGACAGTGGCACAGGAAAATAATTTTCTTGGGTGGCAAAAGCCAGGGTACCTTTTTGGCTGAGCTTGTATAGGCCCTAGGGCCGATAGCATAGTAACTACCTATGAACCATACTGCCCTAGTCCCAACTGATTGTCATCATATGTTATAAGCCTCCATGTTGATCCACCTCTTCATAGACTTGTGTACATTTTATATATATATATATATATATATATATATATATATATATATATATATATACATACATACATACATACACACACACACACACACACACACACACACACACACACACACACACATATACATACATATAAAAAAACTTCTTCCCTTCTGCATACTCTCTTGAGACACTATAGCATCACAACATGACTCATATATATGCTGACGTCTTAAAGAAATCCTTGCCTAAGCCTCCTAGGTCTTCATGGCATCCTACTAGCCTACCTTAGTCATGTAACCAAAATACTACCAGCACACCTACACCTACAGCTACGGAGAGTCATCTGTACTACAAGCCTTTACTCTTAAGGTCCCATAAGCCTAAAGCACATCCCAGAAATGTTTTGTCAGATTCTTCATGAAACAAACCTGGAACTGGTTGAAACCCTAACTATACTCAATAAAATTAATAATCATTATCATATAGAATCCCATCTTTTCCAGCAACAAAGCCATTAGTATCCTTATGATTTGGGCTGCATCAAGAGTTATATATGGCATTTTATTGAATTCTAGTGTGATGCCTTCATTAATGAAGATCATTGTGTTAACAGTATGTTAAAGGGTTAAACATTTCTTTACTGAAAATAAGTAGAAAAATAAAGTAGTTACTATGCATGCTTGCCATCCATACTATGAGACTATAATTGTTCCGTGACTAGCGCAGCTGCAAGGAACTGCAGATAAGGATGACTCTCTAATTCTGAAAGTGATTACTAGCACAGGTGCAAGATGGACCAGAAACAGGAATGACTCCCTAAGTCTTGAAGGTTGTCATATAAATTACCTTGAAACAGAACAAAAATCAGCTTATCAGCAGACTGCATGACATCAAGCAAATACCAAATAAATGACTTTAAACAGATGGATCCAGATGGCATGACAAAAACTGTATAAAAAGACGGTAAAACAAAATGTTGGCAGATGGGTATTTTGTAGGAACACAGTTCCAAGTTAAATGGAGAATCATCATCTGTATCTATATTGAAAAGCAAACCTTGTAAAGTAAAATGTAACGTGCAGTACGTGTCGTTTATTATATAAATAAGTTGTTTTATTAGTAACTGCTCTCAAGTTGGTTAAAATGCAGTACAGTACTGTCAAGTATATTTTGCTAAAATTTATCACATTGTACTACATTTGTACCTTGCTGATGAAGCCTGTTATTTGCATAGAGGTGGCCTCCCGTACAATCTATAAGGCAATGTTTGGTGTGGTTTATTTGAAAGTCTAAGCCTGGAACACATGACTGAGAGAGCTAGCACCAGCCTGTGGAACCTAATTTGAAAAATATATGTCAGTAATGGGAAACCAATTGTGATAATGGCAGTACAGTGCCACTCCTCTCCATAAAGGAGGGAACTCTTTAGACCTCTCAAACTACAGACCAATAGCCATACTATCACCACTGGCCAAAATAATGGAAAAATGTGTCCATAACCAATTAATGCACTATCTCACCCAGAATAAACTACTGGCCAACTCTCAGCATGGCTTTAGGCCAAACCACAGCACCACCTCAGCCCTCCTATCCTTCTCTAACTCCATTAACCTCAACCAAAACAATAAACTTACCTCAGTTCTCTTCCTAGATCTCTCTAAGGCCTTTGATATGGTCAACCACCAACTACTTATCCATACCACTAAACAACTGTACAATTAAATGGTTCCAATCTCATCTGTCTGAAAGACAACAAGCAGTATTATGGCAGAATACACTATCCACTCATCTACCCATCACACTAGGAGTCCCCCAAGGCTCCATACTAGGACCACTTCTCTTCTCAGTCTTTATCAATGACCTACCCACAATCACTCCCAAGGCCACCTGCATCCAATACACGGACGACTCCACTTTAATCTGTGCAGCCTCCTCCTGAGCTGAGCTGATGACTCTAACCCAGAATACTTTCAATGATGTTGAACAATGGTTTGCAAACCGTCAGCTTATTTTAAACCCCAACAAAACTAAGCTGATAATTTATTCCCCCACCTGTAAGTCCTCTTCACCATTCTTTACCATAAGATCCAATAATGGCACACACATATCCCCAGATGTTCACACCAAATTCCTAGGGGTCACAATCAACAATACCCTAAAATATGATACCCATGTCAATCAAACTATCAAAACCGTCAACAAAAAACTGGGCTCCCTCTATATATAGGATCAAACCTTTCTTCACTCCATTTGCAAGAACTTCTATCGCTCGCTCCCACTTACTGTCTACCCTTCTCTATGCCTCCCCCTTTTCACTAACTTGAATAAAGCTACTCTTAGCAAACTTACAAGCTGTTACAACCATATTGCTAGTTTGCTACAGGTACAACCTTTAGGACCCACCACTGTATCAAGTTAACTCAACTAGGTTGGCTTGAATGGACTAGTCTTCTCCAATATAACCAACTTATAATAACCCACAAAGTTCTAAACCACACTGATAAGACACCAGCACTAAACAAGATCATTAATCCCTACAGCAACCTGAGGTCACTGCCCTGTGCTGACAAACTGTTGGTTCAAACAACCAAAAGCATAAATGTGGCTGGTGACTATTTGCCAACTCTGTAGGCAAAACTTGGAACTCTCTACCTACTGAACTTACTCTCCAGCCCTCTCTAACCCTGTTCATAAAAAGCCTCAAACTACACTTTCAAATGCACCGGCAATGTCCCTGTTCAAAATCTAACACCCACCCCCTGGTATTGGATATCTTGCCTAATTAAATCTGTCATTTGACTCTAAAATGTGTATAACTTTGCTTTGTGGAATATCTAGAGCTCTCTACGGGATACAGTCCTTATCTGTGTGAAACTCTCAGTTGCCCACCATGTTCTATAAATGTTTGTAACCTTACTGAAGACTGTAAACTATGTTAATTTGTAAATGTTACTAATGTAATGTAATCTACTAAATTGGAGCTTTTCTCCCTGGGCCTCCTCTGAAAAGGGACATATATCCAGTCGGACCATCCTGGTAAACAAATGTAAAATAAATAAAAAAAAATAAATAAATAAATAATAAAATTCAGACTAAATCAGAGATCAGTACGCACCCTATTTATTAGATGGCCATGAAATCTTCCTAGAATTAACACAAGCACCTATTTTCTTCCTTCATCAAAATAAGTCTTTTACCTCTAATTCAACATGGCTGTGCCCCTCCTCACCCATGAATTCTACTAACTCAACCAGATGCACAAATACATTTTAATATAAGTCAATGACTGGCACTGTACTGCCATTAAGAAAGTGTAATTTTCAAGATGTATGTTTCTCTTTAAAACTTCAAAGATTAGAAGCGCCTTCCATTAAGAGGAATGCAGTTACAGATTTCATGTCCTTGTTTTTTTGTTTTCTTTAACCAAGTAGGCGGACTGTTCTACTGACCCTCTTTAACCTCCTGCCAGGATGGGTCAATGCTACAGTGTTGCAGACATTTACATGGGGGAAGGGGAGTGGATGTATTGCTGTATGAGCTCTATAAATTTGTCAAAAGAGATTCCCTACATGCAGAAACATACTCACGATTTTGCAGTAATAGTTAAATATTTCAGTCTTCACTTACTTCAGTAAATACTGCTTTATTTGCCTTACTGTAGCAATGCCACAGGGAAATATCTCAACCGAAATTATATTTATTGTTTTCTGACAATAGCATGGCATCATTGTGCAACATTATGAAGAAAGGGCTTTTAGATCATATCTGTATCTTTAACAGTCTGAACGTAGTAAAACTATACAGTGATCATTAAATGGTGCTTGATGAACTTCATAGGAAAGGGGGCGTGACAGCAATGTGATCACACTTTATATTCTCCTAGGTAGGGCCCTCAACTTGAAACTTGCTGGAGCCCCCCAAAATGCTAGCACCGGCCATGAACAGAGTTATACATACATGCTGTATACAATGAGTAGCGACTTCAACAGTAGAAGAAATTAAATTACTTAAAGCAGATTTTTCCTCACAAGAAGAAATTCAGTCAAAACATTCCTTATACTTTCACAATTAGCCAAGACACACCTTAACATATGAGCATGGCAATTTAAAAATTCTGAAAATCAGAGTTACAGAAGTATAGAATAGTTGTGTAAGAACTTACCATAACCTTAATCCTTCTCTTCCATGTTGCAGTATTCATAACAGTAGGGAGGTGGCTGCCCTGCAGCACCGGACATCTGGCCAGTATACCAAAATCTTAGCATAAGGGGAACGTGTGACATTGCATGTCAGAGCCACAAAAAGACATTGGCTATAAATGTGACGTCTGCACGTACCCAACCCAGAACTGACTGCTGCATACAGTAGTACTCCTGGGATGCTAGAAGAAAGGGAAGCTTTTCAGACTTACATGTAACACCAGTCCAGGAGGTATGTATATATTTGGAAGTATGTAGCAACTGTTGTCCTGTCCTATTTGGATGTAAGGAAGAAAGAAGTCCCACACAAGAAAAGATGAACAAAAGAAAGAGGGGGTAGGAGGGGGGGACTGAATACTGCAACATGGAAGAGAAGGACATCTAAGGTTATGGTAAGTTCTAACACAACTATTCTATGTTCTTCTATTCTAACAGTAGAGTACCAAAGCTTTAGGTAGGAGCCTGGGAGGCAGGGTCGAATAGACCTTGCAAACATAGCTCTGGCTCTAGAAATCAAATCTAGTTTGTAATGCTTGGTGAAAGTATGTACAGAAGGCGAAGTGGCCGCCTCCAGAATGGAAGCATAGTCAACACCCCTAAAAAAGGCTGACAATGCAGCTGCTCTAGTAGAGTGAGCTCTCACACTGGAATTCAATTCTTTTCCATGAAAGGAATAGCAAAAAGAGACTGCCTTAGAAATCCATGAGGCAACTGTCTGTTTTGACACTGCCTTCCCCAAGGCCCTAGGGTGGAAGAAGACAAAAAGCTGGACAGACTTTCTAATGGATTTGGTCTTGTCCAGGTAACACCTTAGTTGTCTATGAACATCCAAGGAATGCAATGTTCTTTCTGAGGAGTTCTGAGGTTGAGGGAAAAAAACAGGTAGATTAATGGTCTGATTCAAAGAGAGCTCATTAACCACCTTATGCGTGAAAGAAGGCTTGGTCCTGAGGGAAACCCTGTCTCTATGGAAGATAAGGTAAGGAGGAGTGGCCGTAAGGGCTTGTATTTTCAAAACCCTCCTGCCAGATGTAAGGGCTACCAGCGGTACTGTTTTCCAAGTACATAGATCAAGTGATGCTGAGTGGTTGAGTTTTTCTAGCACAAAATTAAGATCCCATGATGGAGGGACAGGTCTATGAGGGGGTCTGATATGAAGAACCCCTTTTAGGAAGAGTTTTACCTCTAACCTGGATGCCAAAGGAGGTACCAAAGGAAGGCAGGCAGCGATGGCTGACAAATGCACTTTTACAGAACAGTACGTCAGTCCTGAATGTAACAGCTCACACAAATAAGAAAGGACCATGGGCACTGGAACAAGGAAGGAGTCCTGTTTGTTCTTGATACACCACATAGAGAATCTTTTCTATTTTGATACATAATTTCTCCTGGTACTAGGTTTCCTGGCCTCCTGCAGGACATTGACTACATCCTCTGAATACAGGTGTCTGAAGGGAATCAAAATTCTATCACCACAGGGTCAGTTTGAGGTTGAGCACCTGAGGGTGGATGAAGGATCCCCCTTTCTTGTGTGAGTAGGCCAAATTGATGAGGTAACCTGTGGTGATTGCCCTTGGCTAACAGGTATAGTAGAGGAAACCAATGCTGTCCTGGACAAAAGGGGATCACCAGCAGGATTATTGGTTTGTCTCTCTGGATCCTCAGAAGGACTTTTCTCAATCAGTGTGAGGGGGGAAAATCATAAAGAAACATCCCTGCCCATGAAAAGAGAAGGTGTCCACATTCCAAGCATGTGGATGCGGGTTTCTGGTGCAAAACAGAGGCATCTGTCTGTTCTGGGAGGAGGCAAACAGATCTGCCTGTGGAATATCCCACCTGTGAAGAAGGTCCAAAAACACCTCACTTTGAAGCATCCATTCATGAAAGGGTGTTCAGGTTCTGCTGAGCATGTCTGCCATCACATTCTCTGCTGAAGGAATGTATACAGCTTGCAGTTGAATGTGTAGTTGTGCTGCTAGGGACCAAATCTGAACTGCAAAGGTGCAAAGTGGATAGGACCTTGTCCTCCCTGCTTGTTGATACACCACAAAACAGTCATACTGTCTGTGACTACCTTCAAGGTGCCTGGTAGAATAATTTGTTGGAATGTTTGTAGTGCCAAGAGAAAGTCCCTCAGTTCTTTGATATTGATGTAGTCCCTTTGGCTTTGGGGAGAACACGCTCCCTGAACTTTGTTCTGGTTGCTGTTGCTTTCCAGAATGGCACCCCAACCCAGATCTGATGCATCTGTGTAGAGGTGTTGTGAAAGTGGAGATATCTGCAAGGGTACCCCTTGATTGAGGTTGATGGATGAAATCCACCATGCCAGCTCCCTTTTCAAGCATGAAAGAAGAGGGAGTATCACATCCAGAGGATGGGAGTGTTTGTTCCACAAATTTTTCAAGATCCACTGGAACTTTCTCATATGCAGCCTTGCAAAGGGAAGCATGGGAATCAAGGATGCCATGTGGCCTAGGACCCTCAGGAAATTCTCTGGCTGAGATGGATGGGAGGGAAGGGAGATATTGGAAGCAATGGGTGAGGGCTTCCACCCTCTGGCAGGAGATGAAGGCTCCCATCTTTTCTGCTCTTATTCTGCACCCTAAGAAGACAAGGTCTTAGGCAGATGCCATTTGGGATTTTCTGTTGGTTCACTGTGAACCCTATGTCTTCCAAGGTCTTGCACACCATGTGTGGGTGATGGTAAAGTGATTGGCAGTCCTGGTGCAGGATTAATAAGCTGTCTAGGTAGGGATATATGTATATGCCCTGCATTCTGCAATGGGCAATAACTGGAGCTAGACACTTTGTGAATACTCTTGAAGCTGTAGAGAGCCCAAATGGCAATACAGAAAACTGAAAATGTAAGGAACCTACTGAAAAACATAGGAATTTCCTGTACCTGGGGTGAATGGGGATATGAAGGTAGGATCCATCAGATCCAGGGATACCATGAAGGCTTGATTGGGAATAAGAGGTAAGAGATGTTGCACTGTAAGCATCTTGAAGGTAGGCATCTTGAGAAACAGATTGAGGACAGATAAGTCCAGAATTGGTCTCCAAGGACCATCCTTTCTTGGGACCAAAAACATCCCAAAGTAAAATCCCTTGTTTGTCTGATCTGGATGGACTTTTGCTATTGTGCCTTAAGATAGGAGCTGATCCAGAAATGGAGGAAAAAGATGAAGCTGGCTTGAAGGGGGTTGAGGTGATCCCTGGAAAGGGGGAACTGCCCACCAAGTCATAAGATAACCTTTTTGAATTATGGAAAGGGCCCAAGTTTATGAGGTGATTTTCCACCAGGAGGGTAGGAAAAGGGTTAGACGAAGGGACGGAGGGTGGATGTGGGTAAAGGGGTTGAGTCACAGTGGAGGAGCTCTTGTCTGGGTTAGGCTGCTCCTGAAAGGGCGAAGGAGTTGAGGTGTAGGAGTGGTTTGCTACCGATGGTGTCTCTGTCCTTTAGATTGAGGTGCAGCAGAGTGAGAAGACTGCCTCCTTACAAAACTGGTCCTTTGTGGGTAGTTCCTATGGCATCTAGAAATGGGCAAGATGAGCAAATAGGTTCATAGGTAGGTACTAGGCTATTGGCCCTAGGGCTTATATAAGTCTAGCCAAAAAATGTACCCTGGCTTTCGCCACCCAAGAAAATTATTTTCCTGTGCCCCGGTCGAGCAGAGCCACAGAAGTGATCCCTGGGGTGAATTTCCCATTTCCCATCCAATCATCAAGATTTTTCTTGAAAAGTGCTAATGAGGGGCTCTGTTTGTCATAGACAGGTAGTCTGTTCCAGAGTATGGGAAGTCTCTGGGACAGGAATCTATCCCTTCAGCATGTTCTGTTTATTGTGGTAACAAGGTTAGGTCCCTAGAGCGTGTAGCTCGGAGGGATTGGGATTTCTTTAAGTGGATCATGTCCAACAGCTCTGGGTTTGACATAGCTTTGTATGTTAGGCAGAGATCGCCCCTGAGTAGGCAATATGCGACGGAGTAACGTAGGAGTTTTTTGAGACGGTCTGCATAGGTTATCTGTTTGAGGCCAGTAATCCTCTTTGTGAGGTATTTCTGTGGCCTCTTCAGTTGTTGTAGATGTCTTGTAAGGTACATACCAAAAGGGGAGCTGTACTCTATAATGGGTCTAATGAGTGATGAGTAGAGGGGAACAATGACCTCTTTTTTTTTTGGATGAGAAACCTTTTGTGATGAGGTGTGCCACGTACAAGGATTTCCTGACCACTGTGGCAATGTGATTATAAAAGGAGAGACTACTGTCCACCTGTGTCCCAAGGTCTCTTAAAACACTTTCAGTGTTAAGTAGACTACCACCTATGTGGCAGTTCATGGGTACAGAGTTTTTACCAAAGAGGATGACAATGCACTTTTTGGCACTGAGCTTCAGGCCATGGCTTTGACACCAGGCATCTGTCTCAGTAAGGCCCTTTTGTAGGATGCCCATATCCTTAGGAGTTTCGATTATGGCTCCCAGTTTGCAGTCATCTGCAAACTTCATTAGCCAAAGACCTTCTGTGTTAGCCTGCACTTCAGAGAAGTAGATACCAAACAGGTGAGGACCCAGGACTGAACTCTGTGGTACTCCACTTGTCACTGGTCTGAAGTCAGATTTGGAATCTGCTACTTTATAGGTTCATAGGTTCATAGGTTCATACTAGGCTATCTGCCCTAGGGCATTTATAAGCCTAGCCAGAGTGTGTGTGGCTTTCACCACCCCTTAGGATGAGAATACTATACCCATTAATTTGCTGTGCCTCTGTCCAGCAGTGATACAGAGATGATTCCCGGGGTAAACCTACGATCTCCCATCCACTCGTCAAGATTTCTCTTGAACAGAGTCAGTGAGGGGCTCTGCCTCACATGGACTGGGATTCTGTTCCATAGTGTAGGGAGTCTCTGGGTGATGAATCTGTCCCTCCAGCACGTCCTATTTATATCCGTGTTGAGGTTTAAGTCTCTTGCTCTCGTGGCTCTGGTGGATTTGGATTTTTGAGGTGGAGCATGTCCATTAATTCCGGGTTGGACATGGCCTTGTATGTCAGGCACAGATCACCTCTGAGCAGGCGGTATGCGACTGAATAGAGCTGGAGTTTCTTCAGTCGGGCATCGTATGACATATGTTTGAGCCCCTTTATCCTTTTGGTGAGGAACTTTTGGGGTCTTTCCAACTGCTGCAGGTGTCGGGTAAGGTACATTCGAATGGGGCGTTGTACTCAATCATTGGTCTGATAAGTGAAGAGTACAGGGGTACAATGACCTCTCCTGATCTGGATGTGAATCCCTTCATGATCAGGTGGGCAATGTAGAAGGTCTTCCTAACCACTTTGGCAATGTGAGTGTCAAAAGAGAGGTTACTGTCAACTTGGGTCCCCAGGTCACTGATAACTTCTTCCGTGTTTAATGGATTACCACCTATGTGGTAATTAGGGGTTACCTTGTTTTTCCCAAAGGGTATGACTATACATTTTTGGCATTTAGCTTAAGGCCATGGCTCTGGCACCAGTTATCCATTTCTATGAGACCTTTCTGGAGGATGTCTGTGTCTGATGGAGTGTCAATTATGGTGCCCAGTTTGCAGTCATCTGCAAATTTTGTCAACCACAATCCCCTATGTTTGCCTGCACTTCAGAAAAATAAATGCCGAACAAGAGGGGCCCAGGACTGAGCCCTGTGGGACACCGCTCGTGACCGGCTTAGAGTCTGACATGGCACCAGCAACTCTAACCCTGTGTGTTCTGTCCTTGAGCCAGTTTGCAACCCATCTTGTGACATATGGGTTTACATCTAAGCTGGTGAGCTTTTCTATGATGCCCGAGTGGGGTATTGTGTCGAACGCTTTTGCTAGGTCAAGGTAGGCTGTGTGAACTGCCTTACCCTCATCAATGGCCTTAGTGACTGTTTCGAAAAAGTCGACCAAGTTCAAGAAGCAGGATCTGCCCTTGACAAAGCCAAATTGGGTAGGATCCAGTGTCTGTAGGTCCCCAATGTCTTTATTTATGAGTTCCATTATGATCCTCTCCATAGCTTTGCAGACAAGGCTCATCAAGCTTATGGGGCGGTAATTTCCAGGGTCCGTAGAAGCACCGCCTTTGTGGAGTGGGACCACAGTTGCCGTACGCCATTCTTTGGGTACGTATCCTGTAGTAAGGCTAAGATTAAACAGCAGCCTTATGTGTGCCATTCACAGTGTAGGTTCTGTCCGTGAGCCAGCTGTCAACCCATCTTGTGACATAGGGATTTATACCTAGTTTAGTGAGCTTATCTATAATTCCAGAGTGGGGGATGGTGTCGAAAGCCTTGGAGAGATCTAGATAAGCTGTGTGAACCATTTTACCCTAATCTATGGCTTTGGTGACTGCTTCAAATAAGTAAATCAGGTTTAGGAGACATGATCTGATTTTTACAAATCCAAACTGGGTAGGGTCCAGAGTTTGGAGATTACCAATGTCTTTGTTTATGAGTTCCACGATGATACGTTGCATGGCGTTGCAGACCAGACTCGTCAGGCGAATGGGGCGGTAGTTCCCGGAGGCCATCGTGGCTCCCCCTTTGTGGAGTGGGATAACCGTCGCGGTGCGCCATTCTGTGGGTACAAAGCCTGAGGTGAGGCTATGATTGAACATGGTACTTAGGTATGGTGCCAGTTCATTCTGTAGTTCGTGTAGAACTCAGCCTGGGATATTGTCAGGTCCCATGATGCTGTGTTCTTGGCTTTGGAGAGTGTGTTTTTACCTGTGCAGCCGTGATTATAGGAACTTTGCATTCTTCCGGTATAGAGATGGGCTCTCTAGGGGGTGAGAGGGGGTAATGTTAGCACTGAACCTATCTGCTAGGATGTTAACAATATCAGTTCTGTTTTAAATTTTGCAACTCCTTGCCCTTTTCTTGGAGAAATTTAAGTAGCTCAGTTGAAGCAGTGCCAAAAAGGGCCTTATTATCAAGTGGTGCAACCAGTAATTTGGCTTGTACATCCAGGGGGTAGGGGCTGAAGTCTCACATAGGAGTGCCTTCTCAGGACAAAGCCAGATGCTGCAGATTTAGATGATGCTTCTACAGCATCATAGCTGCATTTGACTGAATCCTTGGTCACCTGAAAGGCAGTAGAGAGCAGGGTGGAAAGATGAGACTTAGCAGGAGAATCTGGCACGTCAGGCATTAGTGCAGAGGCCTTAGACAGGGTATCCAGAACAAACCTAGCCATGTGGATTTTGTAATTAATAGCTCTAATGGCTAGTGTGGATGAAGTATAAATTTTCTTCCTCTGTCTGTCCATGAATTTGCTATTCTTATCTGTAGGGAATAGAGAAGTGGAAGGTAGCTGTCTGGAGGATTTGTCTGCTGACACCAGAATGACTAGTGGGTCTGCAGGGGTGGGGGATGAACAAGAATTGTGCATCCTGGGTGACTTTGTAAAATCTATCAGGTCATTTAGAAGCTGGGGGCTGAGATGCAGCTTAAAAAGCATCCAGAAAAGTTGGAAGCAGAGGAGCAACTACAGATGGAGAAGGCTGGTCCATCTGCAGGAGTTCAAAATACCTCTTTTAAGTCTCAGATACATCAGACACCTCCCATTTAAAATGCTATATCATAAGTGTAATGGTGCCCTCAAAGGGGAACTCTTCCCCAGGAGAATCAAGACTAATAGTGTCCTCCTCCTCAGGAGTAGCAAAGTCTTTGGGAGACTCAAGCTGGGAACAGTAAGGCAGGGATTCATTGGAAGAAGAGAGTTCTTCCTCTGACTCCTCCAAGGCCTTGCACAGGCAGCAGGGTTGGTTGGGGCACCTGAGACTGAAGGGCCTGGAAGGCTCTGAAAAGTTCTGGGAAAAGGCTTCCCATCCAGGTGCTGGTTCTGTGTTTTTGTGCTGGTTCTGTAATTCTGTGTTTTTCTTTTTGTTTTCTCTTAAGAGAAATAGGAGAAGTAGTCGATTTGGGAGCCGATGTCCTTATGTGGAATTTGTCTTATACAAGCACACTTTCACTTCATAGCTGACATGTACATCTGGAAAGCAAGAAGGAGTATATATTAAAAAAAAAAAAAAAAAAGGGTACTTATCTGAAGCAAAGAGCCACAGTCAAACGAGCGAACGGACAGCACAATCTGGCGATCAGAGGTCTCTAGATCACTGAGGCAGAAAAGTTCTGAGTTGGGTATGTGCAGATGTCACATTTATAGCCAATGTCGATTTATGGCTCTGACATGCAACGCCACACATACTCCCTATCCTACGACTTTGGTATACTGGCCAGTTGTCCGGTGCTGCAGGCAGCCACCTCCCTACTGTTATGAATACTGCAACATGAGAATAGAAGGACATACACCTTTTTCCCCATATGTATGAATAATTTTCCCACCCTTATCAGAAAGAGAAGGATTGGAATTAACTAAATATTTAGCAGCAGTAGAATTAACTAAAGCTATAGCTGCTGGGTGGGATTTGAGAAGAGTGCACAAAACCTTTAAAGACTGAGGAAGTTGATACATCCTCTTTGCCTTTTTTAGGAGCAGCTGGCTGTCAGGAAATCTGCAAGCAGTAACACACACACACACACACACACACACACACACACACACACACACACACACACACACACTCCAAGGTTGACAAAACTAGAGATATTAGGTGCAGATTCTAGAAATTCCTTCTGTAACAGCTCATAGCAGTTTCTGAGGGACTGAGAAACCTCAGTGTTGTCCCACTGAAGACACTGGCACATTCTAGAAATAGCCACAGATAAAGATCCCCCCCCCCCCAACAGGAGGAATCAGAAACTGAACTCTCCTCCGAGTTTGAATCAGAAATCTAAAGAGAAAACCCTGTAGCTATTCATTTATCCTCTTATCCACATTTAGAATTTTGAATCTCTTCAGGAAAGGAAATATTCCTCTTTCATTTACTAGAAACTATAGGTTCATTGATGTGTACTAGGCCAACGGTCCTGAAGTCTTTACAAGCCTAGCCCATAGAGGTGCTCTGGCATTATGCCAGTGTTAGCTCTTGGTGCCTCTATCAAGTAGAACCACTGGAGTGATCCCCAGGGTGCACTTTCTATTTCCCATCCACTCATTAAGATTTCTCTTGAAAAGGACCAGTGAGGTGCTCTGCTCGACATGTATGGAAAGTCTATTCAGAGCATGGGCAGTCTCTGGGTTATGAACCTGTCCCTCCAGCATGTTCTGTTGATTGTGGTAATAAGGTTGAGGTCCCTGAAGCATGTGGTGCAGAGGAAATGGGATTTCTTTAGATGTAACATTTCTAACAGGGCTGGGTCAGACATGGCTTTGTAAGTCACGCAGAGATTGCCTCTTAACAGATGATATAAGACAGAGAAAAGCTGGAGTTGCTGAGTCTGTCCATGTAGGGCATGTAGTTTAAGGCCTAAGATCCTGTTCATGAGGTACTTTTGTGGCCTTTCCAGCTGTTGCAGGTGTTTAGTGAGGTACATGCCAAATGGGGCATTATACTCAATGACTGGTCTAATTCTTCCTGGATGCAAAACCCTTAGTAATGAGATGTGCCACACAGAAGGACTTTCTGACCACAGTGGCAATGTGGTGGTCGAAGGAGAGGTTGCTGTCAACCTGTGTCCCCAGATCTCTTTTAACGCCTTCAGTGTTCAGTGGGCTACCATCAATGTGGTAATTAGTGGGAACTGAGTTTTTCCCAAAGGGAATGACGATGCATTTTCCGGCATTAAGCTCAAGGCCATGGTTTCGACACCAGTTATTGGTCTCAGTGAGGCCTTTCTGTAGGATGTCTACTTCATTTGGGAGTTAATAATGTCATCCAGCTTGCAATTGCCCACGAACTTGGTCAACCAGAGTCCCTCTGTGTTAGCCTGGACTTCTGAGAAGTAGATGCCAAACAGGAGAGGACCCAGGACCGATCCCCTGTGGGACTCTACTCATGACTGGTCAGCAGTCTGACTTGGGGTCTGCTACTTTCACAGTGCATGTTCTATCTGTGAGCCAATTTGCAACCCACCTAGTGATATAGGGGTTGATGCCTAGTTTGGTGAGTCTATCAATAATTCCTGAGTGGGGAATGGTAGCAAAGGCCTTGGCCAGATCAAAGTAGGCTGTATGAACTGGCTTGCCCTCATCCACAGCTCTGGTGATGGACTCAAAGAAGTCAACCAGGTTGAGCAGGCATGATCTGCCCTTCACAAAAACAAATTGCGTGGGATCCAGAGTTTGGAGATTCCCCACATCCTTGTTAATTAGGTCCATGATGATGTGCACCATAGCCTTACATATCAGACTTGTCAGGCAAATGGGACGATAATTCCCAGGGTCTGTAGTCGCTCACTCTTTATGGAGAAGGATGACTGTAGCAGTGCACCATTCTGTAGGGACAAAGCCTGAGGTGAGGCTGTGACTGAACAGGGCACACAGGTGAGGTGCCAGTTCACTTTGTAGTTCATGTAGAACACCGCCAGGGATATTGTCGGGTCCCATGGAAACTGTATTGTTGGCCTTAGACAATGCAGCTTTAACCAGTGTTGCAGTAATGCTGGGTGCCTGGCATTCTTCTGGTATTGCGATTGGTCCTTGGGGGGGGGGGGTAAAGTTGGCACTGAATCTGTTGGCCGGTATGCTGGCAATATCTGTTCAGTACAGAAGGGAACCATTGTGCAGTAACTCAGAGCAAATCTGGGTGTTGCCATGGAGATTCTTGATATAACTGTAGAAGGCTTTGTGGTTGTTTTTAGTGTCTGCCACAATTCTGCCTTCATAGCTACCTTTAGAGGCTTTGATGAGAGATCTCAACTTTTTGATGCAACTAATAAGGGAGTTTTTCCAGTCTTGGAACTTCACATTTTTCTGCAACAGTTTCTTCCTTCTGTTGTACAGTTTGTTAATGGCAGGAGACCACCAGAATGGCTTCCTATTTTTGGAGGAGAACATCTTTGGTTCTGTTGGGTATGGTTAGTTCCATGCATTTATGTACGTGTTCGTACAGTGCACTCATATATGATCCGGTGGTCATGCACCTATTTTCCATTTGCATGGCTATAAGAAGGATCAACAGGCTGAATTAAACATCGAGTCAGACCTAGTAAACTACTTCTGTCTAAGGACATTTGAGGAGGAGGTGGAGTAGATGCATGCTGTTTTCTGCTTCTTTTTTATGAGAAAAATGGAGGGCCAACAGTGTTATTAGTGGCAGCACCAGCTTCCCTGGGGATAGGAACATTCAGACAAAACAAGGAAGCCTTCCTTGCTTCCTTCCTTAAAGACCAACAATAGTCGATCTACTCTGTCCACTGATGGAACCCCAAAAGCCACAGATGACCTCGCTAACCCTCAGTCCATAGTGGCTGTAGGTGCAACACCACATGGATTCAGGGTAAAAGATGAGTGGTCTGAAATACAACAAACAGTCACAGCAGAGTCACCCACCTGTGGCTGAGGCAAACTGCTAGCCTGCTGTGGTGGCACAGGCTGTTTGCTAAACTTTTTATTTTTATGGTGGGAAGAAGGACTGACCATGGGACTGGCAGTTTCTTCCATGGTCAAGGTATAAATGGTGTGTCTTTTCCCCATACAAATGCAGTAAAAAGCACTTTAAAACACTATGCTAGGCACAGAAAGTAAAATAAACAGTTTCTCCAGAGAAAAATATGGTTTCCAGTTAAACAACTTTTAACCTGAAGGAAAAAAAGAGCACTTCTCTTCAAATATACAGTACAGTCTCTTGATGTGCAGCAGGTAAGGGTGATAAAGGATAATGAGGGGAAATGTACTCACAAGCAAGGAGAGTGTGTTGAGCAAATGGAAAGAGTACTTTGAGGGGCTGATGAATGAAGAGAACGAAAGAGACAGAAGGTTGGATGACGTGGGGATAGTGAATCAGGTACTGCAATGGATTAGCAAGGAGGAAGTAAGGATAGCTATGAAGAGGATGAAGAATGGAAAGGCTGTTGGTCCAGATGACATACCTGTGGAAGCATGGAGGTGTTTAGGCAAAATGGCAGTGGAGTTTTTAACCAGATTGTTTAATGAAATCTTGGAAAGTGAGAGGATGCCTGAGGAGTGGAGAAAAAGTGTTTTGGTACCGATTTTTAAGAATAAGGGTGATGTGCAGAGCTGTAGTAACTACAGAGGGATAAAACTGATCAGTCACAGCATGAAGTTAAGGGAAAGAGCAGTGGAAGCTAGGTTAAGAAAGGAGGTGATGATTAGTGATCAGCAGTATGGTTTCATGCCAAGAAAGAGCACTACAGATGTGATGTTTGCTCTGAGTGTGTTGATGGACAAGTACAGAGAAGGTCAGAAGGAGATGCATTTTGTCTTTGTGGACTTAGAGAAAGCATATGACAGGGTGCCTAGAGAGGAGTGTTAGTGGTGATTTGTGACAGATGAGTACCAGTAAGAGTGAAAGGGAAGGTCAACAAGAGGGTAGTGAGACCAACTATGTTATATGGGTTGGAAACAGTGGCACTGACAAAAAGACAAGAGTCAGAGCTGGACGTGGCAGATTTAAGAATGTTAAGATTTGCACTGAGTGTGACGAGAGTGGACAGGATTTGGAATAAGTATATTAGAGGGTCAGTGCAGGTTGCACGGTTTAGAGACAAAGCCAGAGAGGCAAGACTGCACTGGCCTGGACATGTGCTGATGAGGGATGATGGGTATATTGGGAAAGGGATGCTAAGGATGAAGCTGCCAGGTAAGAGGAAAAGCGGAAGGCCTAAGATAAGGTTTATGGATGTGGTGAGAGAGGACATGCAAGTGGTTGGTGTGACAGAGCAAGATACATAGGACAGGAAGAAATGGAAATGGATGACCCGCTTTGGTGACCCCTAATGGGAACAGCTCAAAGAAAAAGAAGAAGAAGAAAGTCTCTTGACAATCCATGGTTTAAAGTAACTTTCTTGAAGAGAAAAGTATATGTAATAAGCAAAATTATTAAATGGAAGCTTTTTCCCCAATGGCAACTTACCTGCACACCAAAGAAACAGTACAAGCTAACCTTCGCGACTTGAAAGCTCAGAGAAGTGTAATCTTTGGTGGCAGTAAAGCTCAGAAGGGCTTGGTGCCCAAATCTGTCTTTTAGTCAGCTCTGTTCAAGCTACCTGACAGCTTGGGTGCATTGAAGGTGCCCTGAAGTTTTGGAAGCTGGCAGGCTGTTATATCCTTTGCAGGATATAAGGCATATATTTAAGGCTACTGCAGCAGTGATAAAGTATAAAGTTGAACATCAAACATTACACTTAAAAAGGAAGGATGCAACTCTCAGATTTCACCTTGTGGAAAAGGAATTTCATTTTTTTAGAACTGTAAACTGGTATCCCTGCACATGGGCCTGAAGACTCTGAGTGCCTGAATCAGGGCAATTGTGGATTTTACATTTATTGCTCCTTCCTTAGAGTGACATCCCACATACATTTGAAGCCTCCTGTGTATGCCCTCCCATGCTAGGTCTGAAGCATTTGGTTTTGTCTGACTGTGGGGTTTCTGCTTGAAGGACACCCACTGGTTTAATATGACCTATCCAGCACAGTCTTCTATTTGTAAGTACAAGTTATCATAGAGATCATCTCCTCCAGGTACTGTGAATGTTTTCTTACCTGCCACCAGGTCAAGGGGACCATTAAAATTGTGGAGGCCATGAAAGCCAGTGCCCTCAGGTATTCCTTGTCTGTATCTATCGCCTCTTATATCATCTGCTGAAAAGTATGTATCAGAGATTCCACTTTGTCTAAAGTGAGGCAGGCTTTCTAGTTGGTGGAATACAGTAAGGCTTCAAGGAACACCACTCATTTGGAAGGGCTGAGATTTGACTTGGGGAAGTTTGAGGAAAACCACAGGTTTTGGAAATAATCCATGGTGAAATGCAGCCTACTCAACCTCCTCCTGGGACAGTGTCTGAATGACACAGTTCTCCATGTAGGGACACATAGGAATGTCCTTGGTTCTGAAATAAGCAATTACTGCAGCCAATCACAATGGTAAAACACTGAGTGCAGTTGCTAATCTGAAGGTGAGGAGGTCAGCTTTGACATAGGCTGTCTGTTCTCTTACCTCCGCAGCTGATCAGCTTTCCTAAAGGCTTGAGTTTTGTCTAGGTAGTATCTAAGCTTCCTATACTAATCCAGTGTATGAAGAATCTTTTCACACTTACTCTTGGGTTCAGGAAAGAAAACAGAAATGAACATAGTCTTGCTTAAAGTAAACTCTGAGCCAACCTTAGGCATAAAAGGAGGATTGATTCTCAAAAAAAAAAAAAAAAACTGCCCTTATGAAAAATAAGGCAAGTTTGACTCACCATAAATGCATGTAATTCAGATATTCTCCTAACAGATGTCAAAGCAATAAGTATAATTGTTTTCCATGTTAAGAAACTCAATGAGCCGGTTCAAATGGAGACATAGTAAGCTTCTGAAGCACAAAGTTGAGATCTCAAGAAGGAGCCACCTGTATTCCACGTGGACAGATATACAACTTCCCTTGAAAAACTGTGTAACAAGAGCATGCTTAGAAAGGGTGACAGTTTGTAAAGACTCTTGACAACTGGAAAGAGTCTGCAAAAATAAGATAATCCTCCAAATATATAAATATGTGAATGATTTGAAGTCTGCAATAAACTATGACAGGAGCAAGACACTTCATGCATACTCCTGGTGCTATGTAAAGTTTAAAGGATAAGACAGAGATCTAATAATCTAAACCAGGCACAACAAACCTTAAAAAACACCTGAACTGCTAGCCAATGGGAAAATAATGACAGGCATTTTTAAATTTAGCTTTACCATAAAGGCTAGTGTAGGTTTAATAGAAAGGATTGAAAGGATAACATTTTGAACTTCAGAATCTTGACAAAAGGATTTAGAAAAGTCCAAAACAATCTCCCAGAAATCTTTCCTTTTTGGTATCAGAAAAAATATTTGAAAGAAAAAAAAATGATTTTGGCCAAATGGCAGAAAGTTACAGGTTCTGCAACTTCCTGGATCAACATCTGGTGCGGAAAGGGAGAACCTTGGTTCACTAAGCAAGGAGGAATCCCCTGGAAGGAAGGGTGGATTCACATTGTCAAATACAACCTTGTTGAATTATCTACAAAACCCATCTGTATGTAACAATCTCACATGACTGGGGAAGATAAAGTCTCATAGAGATGTTGAGGTTACCAGGGTGTAGAAGGGGGGAATGAACAGTCCAATAGTCATGCTGGTTGAGAGATCCTCCCTTAATTTTTCAAGGGTCTTCCTTTCTTTTTACAGCTTCCTTGCCACTGATTTTTAAAATCCTGTTCACCAGAATCTTGTTGCTTAAATGACTTACTGAAAAAGGAAGTTGAAATGGAGGAGAAATTTTTATTTCCTTTGAAAAAGGAGGTAGAAAAATCGGAATCACTTATTGTATTAACATTCCCCTTTCATCACATTTCTTTAACACCTCAACTTCAGAACGGCCAAAAAGAATCTATTTATCTAAGGAAGAATTTAAAATTTCAGTTTTAATATCTACAGGAAGATTGTGAGAAAAATGTCAAAGCCTGTCTTCTCAATAATGACAGAGAAGCAGCAGCTCTATCAGTAACATCATAAGCACACTTTAAAATGTGCTTAGTAATTTGAGAAGCAGATATAACAGAGGTGTTCAAGGATTTTTTTATTTCAAAACAAGGAAGGTTAACTATTAACTTCTGCATGTTCTCAAAAGATAAAAGTAAAAACTCTAGCATGTGATCTTGACAGTTTAAAATCCTGAAAGTCAAAGGACTAGAAGAATACACTTTCTTCCCTAACTTACCCACTGGATTCCCATCCTTGACAAAGGGAGTGGATTTAGAAGCAGTAAACTGTTTTGCAAAATCAGTTTTGGATAAAGAAATCACAGCTGGGTCTGATCTGGGACTTGAAAACAAATGCTTAGAAGCTTGAAGTACCCTATATAAAGTGTTAGACTTCCTAGGATCAGGAGGTTGACTATCGGCGCAACCTAGACTCCATGAACAAAAAATTCTCTAAAGCAGGCAACACAGTAGGAATAAGTGCAGAATCTGGCATTTCCAACTGTAACAAATCACAATATGTTTTCTATGTGTTATAGGAATTTCCTTCTGCTCCTATGGAAAAACCTCTTTCATCTTAAATTTTCTGAAGAGGACAGATCTTCAGGAAAGAAATCTAAAACCATACTTTCTACAGAATCAAAATATTCACATTGTGAAGAAATTCCTGAGATACAACACTTCTCCTGTAATGTTTGCTCCTCTGACTGAAACTTCATGTCAGAAAGAGAGGGAACTCTTCCTTTTCTTGCCTGAGGAAACAGAAGGCAAGGAAAAAGCACCAATAAGTTTCTTAGTAAACCTGTGTCCACAGAAATAGTAACATGAGACTATAAGGGTTTCTCACTGTGTTCCCCTTCACTGAGTAACTCAGTGGAAAAGGACTGATTCTCAGCAGTCATATTAGCCCTAGAAACTGATTCCCTATCTTGGCTAAGTGAATAACCTTCACCTGCTCCCTCTCCTGAGAATGACAAGAATGTTTCTCCCTTGCCAGAGCAAGGGCAGCCCTACAGCCACAGAGGAAGTAGCTATCCCCTCGGTCCTTACTGGTTGCATATACTACACCAAGAGAACCATGATAAAAACATGAATGGTCTGAGGAACAAGTGACAACAGCAATAAAACACCAGTGGCTCAGGTGCAACAGGAGCCAGCTGACAACCAATGACTGTGACAGCATTCTTCTTCTTCTATAAAGGGGAAGGTAAAACTGTGAAAATCAGGGATTGCTCCATCAGTAAATGAGAAAGGGACCTCTGAAGCAAACAGCAATGCTTGGATGACTCTATGCAATGCTTGGATGACTCTTATGTTTCTTATCTAAACCATATACTTCAATAAGATAATTAAGACATCCTGATAAAGTAAAATAGTGAATTAGTGGAAGGGGACTTAATCTGCCCAGCTTTGAAAGACCACTAGCTGACAGACAGTTTCATGGGGCTCACCAAAGGAGCACTAAGATTTTTGTGCTCCAACTGTTTTATATGGGGCTCTACCAGAGCTCCTGACAGTTGAAGGGCATGAAGGTACTCTTTAACTTTGTAAGCTGGATGGTCAGGGGTATTAGAATTGAGCTTAGGCTACAACAACAGTGATCTAATAATTGAACATGTCAGAATGACATTTAGTGAACAAATCAAGTCACATTTCAATTAGAAAGTGAGGCATCTGTGGGATAATTGCAACAGTATGGATGGGTAAGAGAGAACATACTGGTTGTGATTTGGGGGAAGAGGTGAAGGATAAAGAACATCCATGCAGTTATATCTGCTCTCTAAGGAACACAGGATCCCTAGGCTCCCCTTCTGATCTCCCTGCCATTATTCTTGCACTGTTTTTGACATTTGCCTGCTTACTTTTCCTTATTCACGACAGTAGAGCTGGCACATCTATGCATAATGGAGTAAAAAAGTTGCTTCATTAACTGCAGTCTCCCCCTTTTTCTACATTTTTAAATATTTCATTAATGGCAAGGGATCTCAAAGTGCAAATCCTTATCCAGGGATGCATTTTGACATTGTCTAGTAAAACTGCTGCCTCAGTCAGACATGTCTCAATCACTGATCTTATAGCTGCGCCATATACATCACCCATAGTCACACATGATGTAGGGAATGACAACTTAATGGACATCCTGGGTATGATTCAATCATTTTGCTTTCATATCCACATCAGACGCCCCCTCAGTCTTCATTTTGCTCAAAAATCCAGTTGTGTGCGTGTCTGACAGATAATGCCTCTGAAGGCCACCGCAAAGGCTGTATAAAGGTTCTTCCTAAATCTGATAAGCCTTCCCTATCACTGGGAAGAATATTTGGTGCAGGTGTCAGTTTAACCACTTCCCTGGATCCATATATACAACTGCTGACCCCATTACAGGTTTTTTGTAAAGAAAATTCTGGGACTATTCGATACTGTAAAAAAACTGTCATGTATTTTAGGGATAAGAAGGTGGGATGTCTAGCTTCCTAGAGGCAGCCAAGATGACATCCTTTAGAGCTCCCAAAATTGGAGTAACTACCACAGGCTTAGGGCTATCTAAAGCCTGTAAATCAAAATACCATTTCCTGACATTTGCTACTGCTTTGGCTTCTCATTTCAAAAATTCTTTCATTTTACAAACAGCGTCTCCAAATGCGATTTCCTCTGGGGAGTGAAACAATGGACATGATGTCAACAGTGTTTATGTCATACTCAAGGGAGAAGATGATTGTGCAAAGTGGTCCAATTCTTTCCCCTCGCTCCTACAGGAGCCATCATTTCTCTTTAGCTGCTTACTCTTTTCTCTTGGCAGAGGGGGCTCCAGACACTGAAGGCTGTGAACAGCATGAATGAATCTTTCAGCCTAGAAGATCCATTCTTGGGGAACAGCATGGGAAAGGAGGAGAGTGGGAGACTGCCACTTGCCTAAAGCCCATCCAAATGCAGGAAGCTGGGGGCAGGCATTATATGCTTAAGCTGTTGAGTCTTCTTCCGTGAAGCTGTCACCTCAGTAGTCTAAGAGTGGACTTCTATGTCTTGACCCAGGATATTCATCCTAATTAAAGTGGTGGGTTAACTACAGTAGTATTATACATTTGTTTACTATTCTGGAGATCTGTTCGGAGAACTGTCATCCTTGTGCAATGCAGCTGCATTGTAAGAAATCTGACGAGTAAATTCTGCCACAGTTTTGTATTTGTGCTCGGTACCGTGGATGTTGTAGGTCTCATTAGGTTTCTTTTGCCTTATCTTACTGCATCTCTCAGCAGAAGGGAGGAAGTTATACATAATTCTTTCTTGACTTGTGGATTACTACTGCATCTCTGACTGCAAAATCAAGCTAATGAATGGAACTAAAAATTTCACATAGAATTGTTTAATTTAAAAAAGTGGAAAATGCTTGTTTTATCCTCTAGCAAAAAAAAAATACTTTTTATAGAAATTCAACACATATGAAAGGTAAAGGAAACACATTCTTATAGATGCAGCTGAAGTAATTCCCAGGCATTTCTAAACACAGATAAAAAGTTTGAATCCAATAATTTTGCAAACCACAGTAAGATAATTTCTGACAAATGGACCACCAAATAACCCAATGATTAGGTAAGAAAATCAGTCATATAAAACAGTAGTTTGAGACAAAAGAACAGTAAGATGAAGGTCTTAGGCTGAACATCCAGTCTAAGCTCAAATATTACTTTGACACTGCTTAGACTTTCAGTATGATGATAAAAAACTAACCATACCCTGCGAAATACATTTCAATTATTCATTTTACTTTTCTTAAGGATGAATGACAATAACAGACGCATTTTAAAATAAGGCATAATGGTAGTGTTTAATAAATCTGTGACAGTGCAGGAATACTTCCCTTACCTCTGGGGGTGAAGGTGTATAGTACCAGTATCCTCTTCTTCTGAAAGGATCTGTCATACTTGTGATGTAATCATTTTGATTAAAAAGGGCATTTCTGAGGGCTGCAATCTGATCCAGCAACTGTTCCATTTCACTGGTATTATCTAATCATAAATTACACATGTATCATATTTCAAGTAAGTGGCATTGGAAATTATTATGCAGTTCATATTTAAGTACCAATTTACTTTACATGAATTCTACTTATTTACTGTAAAACTTAAATCATACATTCTACAGGAAAATAAGTTAACAGCTACATTTGCAGTCATAGGGAAGGTGGGTAATACGTTAATTAAAACAGCTAACCTGTTCCATTTCGCATACTCTCCTAAAGGACTACTATACATAATGGTCTAGTTACTGAAACTAGATTAAACGTTCACGTTTAATCTTCTTCGCATACACCAAACTGCAAATGAAAGGGCCTGTATATTTTCTTAATGTCATTATTTCCTGGACTGAATATGTAATAAACATAAGGGAAACTGATAGTTGGAAAGAGCTTTGTAGTTAACTCTCTTGAAATCCTATAGCATACCAGTACATGTCTCTGATACTGAAGCTCCAGATATCACTTAGGTTATGAGAACATATTAAGATGAGTTATTGTGGATAACCTGTACTGGCATTCATTTATTCGTTTACAGTAATTCGCAATGAGATACATAACAACAAAGTAAACAAACAAGCCAATGAAAGATCCAACAAAAACCGAAACATATCAGAACTTCATCCCCATCATGAACATGCATTAATAGTAACATGCCTAATCTCAGCATCCTAAAAACTCTTACATGCAAGATCCCAGCAAGGTGCATTCAAAACCCCTAATAGCAGGCCTGCCCATTAAAACTGTAACGAGCACTCATAAACTGCAGCCTGCTTTAGTTTACATAACCCAGCAGAAAAAAGCTAACAAACTGTCCATTCTAAAGAAATTCAGTGAAAAGACAAAGCATTTTACTCTGACTTTTCAAAAAAAATTGAGCAAATCAGAGCTACAGCAGATGCACATCTTTATTTTAATAACAAAATGGTAAGCATTCTTAAGAATGTATTTACTACTGCATCTGCTGATGCTGAAAATAGGATAACTTTATCACTTCTTCCCTTTCTTTACAACAGACTCAGTGTTGTACCAAAAGTACTAAATACTGTAAAGGAGATAAAAGAACTGGAAGTGGAATCTTTAGAAAAGGGAAGGATCACGTCAAACAGAAATAAACAGAATTTGTGCAAACAGTACATGCAGAATAGTACTCAGAAGGTAAAGGAAGGAAATTTAAGGAAAGGCAGGAGTTGGGCAATGTATGTAATGTTGGAGTGAATGAAAACTTTTAAAATGTAAACTGCATGAAAATAAAAGAAATGTAAACATGGTTTGTTTTATTTTCTATTTGTGTACAAGTTCTTATCTTTCTTTTTTAATGTCATACTTAATAATGTTTAAAAAAGTCTGACTTGTCAGTCTCATTGCCTTTCTTTACATAGAGGATCTAGCACAGTAAAAATGTGTTTCTGATTTAACCATTACAACAGTGCATTTAGGTACTTGTTACTTTTTATGGACTTAATGCATATTGCGTCTACGATCTAGCAATAAGTTGGGTTCTATAAAACAATGCTGGTACTCAGAGGTATAACTCATATAAAAATGACTCAAAATTGTTAGCCAAGAAAATTCCAAGAACATTTATTTTCTTCATCCAGGTATAACAATTTACCCAAGGATAATGAGAAGAAAATGCACCCTCTTATTCTGAGAATATACAACTTCCCCACATCTTATAAGTGATAAGGAAACTGCTACTTTCATCTCCTCAGAATCCATCGGGTAGATAACTGAGCAATTAATGAATGAGTGCTTGCATGATACCTATACATGCTAATTTGTTTTATATCAGACTGTAACTGTAAGAGACTGGTGAAGTAGGAAAAACTTTGAGATTTATCAGTTCAACCCTATCTGATTACTCATGATCAATAACAAAATCACCAGTCCTTCACATTTCAACATGTTTTCAAACTTTTAATGTACCAACAAAAAATACATGTTAATGTATTCATTTTTAGTGACAAGGCACTACAGCATTACAGTTATTTATTTTATTAACAAATTGTTCTCACATATTGATCACCATGCCCATTCTACAGTCTATATGCTAACGACCTGAAATTGGGTAAACTGATTACAAGTGTTACAGATAAGGCATGTCTGCAAAATAATTTGACTAAATTGACCATTTGGTCACAGGAGAATAATATGTTGATAAATATATCAAAAACTAAGCATATCAGATTTGGGAGACATAAACTTAAAGGTGAATATTTAATATGGCACACCGTGATTGAAACTGTAGACTCATTTAAGGACCTGGGTATATGGGTAGATTCAGCTATGAGTTTTTTTCTAATCATATCAACCAATTGGCTAATGATAGTTATAGAAAGTACAGTTTTGTACCTACCATAAATGTAGATGTTCGAGTGCTAATACAGCTGCAGTCATAACAGATGGGTTCTCCTGCCATCAGGCGGGTCCTCGATCGGCCGAATTCCAAAGTCTAGGTCCGGCGTCGGTTGTCGTCGCTTCTTCCCTGACGTCAGTGCGACAGGCGTATAAATGAACCAGCCGACGCCATTTTCTTCAGTTTTTCTTGCCCCAGATGTCAGGTGCCCCCAGAAGGAAGGCAATACATAAATTTGTGTAATAATGCAGTGCAATATAATCAAAATACAGTAGTTGCAAGCAAATACATCATAAATGAATACCCCAATCAGGTTGTATGAGGATGTGTTAGCCTACAGGCTTGTCCCAAGAGGGGAAGGAGGGAGGGAAACCTGGACTGCAGCTGTATTAGCCCTCGAACATCTACATTTATGGTAGGTACAAAACTGCACTATGTTCATCGTGCATACAGCTGCAGTCATAACAGATGGGTAGAATCCCAAAGCTAAGAAAGGGGTGGTAGGCACTAGGTGGAACTAGGAGGAGCCAAAATGCCCTGCAAGACTGCAGTGGCAAAGCCTGCTCTTGATTTGGAGTAAAATGGTAGGTTGTAGTGCTTGGAGAAGGTATGCACAGAACTCCAAGTGGCTGCTTCCAAAATATCCTTGGTAGGAACTCCTCTGAGGAAGGCTGCAGAGGTGGCTGTGGCCCTGGTGGAATGAGTTCTAATGCCTGTGGGTACAGTTTTGCCATGAAAGGAATAGCAAAAGCGTATGCAGTGGGCCATCCATTTTGAGATTGTCTGTTTGGAAATTGGCTTTCCTTGAGCTCCTACCGCATAGGGCACAAAGAGCTGTTCTGATTTTCTGAAAGGCTTTGTTCTGTCCAAATAATAACGCAGTTGTATGTGGATGTCCAAGGAATGTAGTAATCTCTCCCCTTTGTTTTGAGGATTAGGATAAAAAGTAGGTAAATGTATGGCCTGATTTAAAGCTACCCTGGATACCACTTTAGGCATAAAGGACGGGTTGGTTCGTAAGGAAACTCTGTCCTGATGGAAGATGATAAAAGGCTGGACAGCCATGAGAGCCTGTAGTTCTGAAACTCTACGAGCTGAGGTGATAGCCAGAAGGAAAGCTGTTTTCCAGGACAAATATTGCAAATCTGATGAGGCAGCTGGCTCAAAGGGAGGCAAGGTCAGTTTTTCCAGAATGAAATTGAGATCCCAAGCAGGTATTGGTTGTTTCCTTGGAGGTCTTAAATTCTTAGCCCCTCTGAGGAACTGTCTTAAGAGAGGGTGAGAGAATAAAGGTGGATCAGTGTTGTATTCTGCAGAAACGGCTGAGGCATGGATTTTGATGGAGGAGAAAGAAAGTCCACTGCTTAGCAGTTCAGCCAAATATTGTAGTATCTGAGGTAAATTCAGTTTTCCAGGATCCTGGCCCTTTTTCTCATTCCAGACACAAAAACGTTTCCATTTTATGGAGTAAGCTTTTCTAGTTGATGGCCTTCTGGCCTCCAAAATGACATCCTGCAACTCCTTGGAGAGTAGGGCCTGTTGTGATGCTAAGGAATCTTCCATGCGGCTAGATTGAGTGTTTTTAGCTGGCTGTGAAGAGTTTTGAAGCTGTGCTGGGTCAGAAGAAGAGGCATTAGAGGCAGGGTCCATGGTGGCGAATGCGTCAGGCTCCTCAGGAGTGGGTACCAGTGTTGCCTTGGCCAGTCCAGAGCAATGAGAATCATCTTTGGTCTGTCTGCTCTGGTTTTCAATAGAACTTTGGACAGCAGAGGAAGAGGTGGGAAGGCATAAACTGTCATTGATGTCCAACTGAAAGAGAGAGCGTCCACTCTCCAGGCCTTTGGATGGAAGATCCTTGTGCAGAATTTTGTCAATTGATGATTTTTGTGGGAGGCAAAGAGATCTATGTCTGGCCTTCCCCATTCTTGGATTATTTCTGTAAAACCTTTTGGATGCAATTTCCATTTGTGTGGATCTGTCATATTCCTGCTTAGGTTGTCTGCCAGCGTGTTTTCCTTGCCTGGCAAGTACTGTGCTTGTAGTTCCATTTGTAAGTCCATGGCCATGTTCCAAAGTGACATGGCCAGTCTGCATAGGGGGTAAGAATGTGTTCCTCCCTGTTTGTTTATGTACCACGTAACTGTGGTGTTGTCCATTCTTATCAATAGTTGACCTGGTTGTAGAAGGTCCTTGAAAGCTATAATAGCATTTATTACTGCTAGCATTTCTTTTTGATTGATGTGAAGGTGCTTTTCTTTTTGGAACCATTTGCCCTGAATACACCGATCTGCCATGTGCGCCCCCCAGGCATAGTCCGAGGCGTCTGTTGTGATGACTTGATTTGCTTGAGGCTTGCTGAATGGAAGACCTGTGTTTGTTTGACATGCTTGAGCCCACCACAGAAATTCCTTTTGTAGACATGGAATTAGTGGTATTATAGTTTCCAAACTGTGGCTGTGTTGAGACCATATGTTTTTCAGGTACCATTGTAGTTTCCTCATATGCAGCTTTGCACATGGGATTAGTAAGATGCAAGATGCCATGAATCCCAGAGCCTGCAGGATTTTCCTTGCAGTCAGCCTGGTGCAATTTGCTAGTGTTCTGAAGTATTGAATTAGTTGCCCCTGCTTCTCTGGTGTGAGGTAGGCCATCTGGGTGTTTGTGTCCAAATTGGCACCCAGGAAAATTATCTTCCGAGAGGGTATTAGCCTTGATTTCTTTTTGTTGACTGTGTATCCCAGAGAGTTCAACAACATCATTACATAAGCCAGATGTTTCAGAAGAATGTGCTTGCTGTCCGCTTGGATCAGACAGTTGTCCAAATAGGGGTATATTTGTATCCCTTGAAGTCTGCAGTAGGCAGTTACTGATGCCAAGCATTTCGTGAATACTCAGGGCGCAGTAGATAAGCCAAAGGGCAATGCAGAGAATTGATAATGGGTTGAACCTGCAAGAAACCTGAGGTACCTTCTGCAATTTTGTCTGATTGGGACATGCAGGTATGCCTCCTTGAGGTCCAATGTTACCAGCCAAGACTCCTTGCTCAGCATGGGAAGATTTTGCTGTAGAGTGAGCATCTTGAATTTTGGTACGAGTAGAAATGTGGTTAGGATGGATAGGTCCAAAATAGGTCTCCAATCTTTTCCCTTCCTTGGCACCAGAAATAGCCTGGAATAAAAACCTTGACCTTGTTCGTGCGTAGGTACCTCTTGAATAGCTTTCATGTTTATGAGATCTGTAATTTGCCTTTGTGCCTCTGCCCTTTGATTGTGTGACAGGTTTGGCATGCCTCTCATTCTTGGAAGGGTGTGAAAATGGAATTTGTAGCCTCTGTTTATAATGTCCAGGATCCATTTGTCCTTTGTGACAATATGCCAATTTTTTGAAAATAATGCCAGCTTTCCTCCTAAGGGGGCTGCCATTTGAGACTTGGTTGGCATGCAAAGGGGAAAGTCATTGGGTTTGCTTTCTGAAAGATTGTGAGTTATCCTCACCACCTCTTTGTGTAGGAGCTTGCCTTTGTCTGCCTCTAAACGATCCTTGGGATTGTCCTCTGCCCCTCGGGCGCCTGTATCTGCCTCTTTGGGGTCTGTCCGTGGCAGGAAAGGACCAGTTTTTGGAAGGCCAATTTCTACTAAAACGTGGGGGTTGTACCTGTAGAAATTCTTTCACAGTTTGCATTGATTTAGCCTTTTCCTCCATTTTCCTTAACACCTCCTCAGCATTAGCACCAAATAGTACATCCTTTTGAAGGGGGGCGTCTAGTAATTTAGCTTTGACATGATCAGGCATGCCTACGTATGACTGATCCTGTAACAGCAGCTCTACATGAGGCCTCTAGAGCATCAAAACCACATTGAAAGGTATGCTTACCCACTTGTTCTGCACTATGCATCAAATCCTGCAACTCCTTCAAGTCTGGTTGTTCAGGTTGTGACATTTTACTTTTCAATTGTGATAACAAAAACTGTTGGTATTTTAGCATATGAAACTGACAGTTTAAGGCCCTCATGGATAAGGTAGCCGAGGTATATACCTTTTTTCCCCACCTTTCTAAGGATCTGGAGTCTCTCTCGGAAGGTAATGGATTTTTAGCAATGGAGGCCTTAACTCCCTTGGGGCCCTGTGAGATGGTTTCTGGGTCAGCAGCATGGCTTTTGTATAGATATTGGTGTGAGTCAGGAACCCTGTAGTACTTGTCAGGCTTAACTGGAGCTGGAGGTAGAGAGTCCGGGTTAAGGCAAGCCTCCGAGTAAACATCATCTAGGATGTCCAAGACAGGAGGTATAGCCAGAGGCCTGTGCTGAGGTAGGAAGAGAAATTCCCTGAGCCTTTTCTTGGAATCTGAATAATCTTGGCCTTCCCAGTGAAAGTGTTCCCTTAAGGTATACAAAGTTTCCCCAAATGAGTAATCCTCTGGGGGGGGGAGACAGAAGGGATGGACTCCTCCACATCAGAGTCTTCAAAAGGGGAGTAAGCATGTTCCTGGTCATCAGAATGTTCTGAAATAATGGAGCCCTGATCAGAGGAGGGGGAATCTTCCTCCACTCTGGGCCTTTTGTCCGGTGGGGGCTGAGAACCTCTGATAAGAGTAATTAAATCCACAGCCATTTTAAGCATCTGTTTCTGAGGCATGGGGCCTGGAGATGGGCCCTGTGTAGCTGGTCTCTTAGAGTGCATGGTTGCTTTAGACTTTGTGAAAGCCTTGATGGAGAAAGAAGAGGAAGGTCTGAAGACACCTTGAGTGGAGGTGGACCTGTCCACATTCTGAGATTCAACGCCAAGAGTGGTTTCGGTATCTGTAGTCGGGGTGTGGGCCGAGGAGCCTAAGACCTCGGGCACAGGAGACACCGTCAAAGAAGTGTCGTCGGTAGTCAGGGGCTGCATAGGCACCTCGCTGAGAACCGGACCACGTGTAGTCGGCTTTGGCGTGGTGTCAGTAGAGGCCGCGGACCTCGTGTGTTGGTCCTTGTCTTTGCGTTTTTTAGACAAAACCGGAGTTGAAGTATCCGACGACATAGTATAGTTAAATGCTTTCCCAAAATAATGCTGGGCGAACTCCGCCCGACTCTTAATAGTGCGTTTGTTGAATGTAGCACAAAAGTGACAGACCGAGACGTCGTGGTCTGGGCCTAAACAAGGTATACAGAGGGAATGGAAATCCTTATGCGGTATTTGCTTCCCACAAGAAATACAATTATTAACTTTGTCTAACATCGGTCTGAGGCAAGAAAAGTTTCCCCAACGGGGTACTTAGCTTTTAAGAAGACCTCGGTTTCCAAATTTTCGTAATCTCAGGAGCTGGCCGACCGGCACTTGCGAACTGCTTCTGCTTCGGGCACCACGCAGCAAGAACGACTGAAGAAAATGGCGTCGGCTGACTCGTTTATACCCCTGTCGCACTGACGTCAGGGAAGAAGCGACGACAACCGACGCCGGACCTAGACTTTGGAATTTGGCCGACCGAGGACCCGCCTGATGGCAGGAGAACCCATCTGTTATGACTGCAGCTGTATGCACGATGAACATCTAGGTTGTATAAAAAGATTTATAAAATCTAGGAAATCAAACATAATGAAGTCGTTGTTTGCTAGTTACACTAGACCCAAACTTGAGTATGGAATAGCAATATGGAAACCCTATAGGAAAACCAGCATGAATAAATTGGAAAGACTACAGCGGAAATATACCAAGGGCATCCATGGATGTGAAAATCTAGGTTATTATGAAAGACTAAAATATCTGAAGTTGTACAGTGTCACTTACAGATATTTAAGAGGAGATCTTATTCAGGTATATAGGGCATTTAGGGACAACTACCTCTGGGAATGTTTGGGGTTATCAAAAAGTACTAGAGAATCATCAGATAAACTATGTAGAAGATTCTATAGGAATGAGAGGTGTACTAACTGGTTCTCTGACAGAGTAGCTGATGCTTGGAACAGGCTACCAAATTACATTAAAGCAAGTACTAGTTTAGATATTTTTAAGAACAGCCTGGACATTTATTATGGGAACAAGTGTTTTGGTATATTGGCAAGCTAGAAGGGCATTAATGCCCGTACTTGAAACATTTGTATTTATGTATGCATGTGTGTATGTATTCACTTTCAGTTAACTGCTTTGACTTGGGCTTTAAATATTATTTTACAGACCTCAATAATTCAACTAATGGCATCAACTAGATGATAATGACATTTTCTTTTACTTTTCTTCCTCTTCAGTGTCTGCCTTTGAAAATAATGAATCACGGAGACAGTGAGACTTGCTTTAGAAATGAAAGTTTTTATTGCAAGTTATCCTCAAACTGCTGTTAGAAAAAAATGTGAATGCTCACTGTGAGGATAATGGTACTCAGGAGTCTAGGGTAACATAATGCCTGTCCCTATTCTACTAGCTATTTGAATGATTTAATATTACATTAATGCCCATAAATCTCAAATTATAACAGAAGACTTATTTTTGTGGACTGCCATATTACCACTTACAACCATAACCCCAGAATTAATTCTACTCAATTGGAAGCTGGGTATATAGATCACACACGACAGAAGAAGAAGGCAAACTATTAATATAATTATTTGAACCTAAAATGGACTGCACAAATATACAGAATGTTGATTAGTCTGTTTTTTGAGCTGGTGCAGATGGTGGACTAAACAGAGGTGTGATCTTCCTACTTATACTCTATCAAAACAGTCAGCATATGACAATCAAGAGCCAAGTTGGGAAACTAGGAACCAAAAAAAAAAAAAAAAAAAAAAAAAAACAACCTTTGATAATTTGCTCAGGTGTGGCTGGGTGGACTAACTGTCTCTCTACCATCAACCATAGCTTTTGGCAGGCTGGGAGCATGCGAAAAGCATCAGGACTAACAGCATGCAAACTGGGAGGCAGGGCAGTGATCCAATTTTCCACCAAATTTGCGATATCTTGGCAAAACTGGGAACCTGACAGGCTTCTATCTATCCATCTATCTATTTATATCTATCACTCTAATGATCTAAATATCAATCTTGTAATGCTTGGACATCTGGAAAAAATCCATTTTCAGTGCAACCCAGGAAGGAAAGCTCCCCACCTTATAATATCAGCAACTTTTTTTTAAGAACTTGCCAGGCAAAACTGTACAGATGCTTACCAACTTCATAATCAACAGGCAATTCAGCAGTTTTATACAGATGTTTACATTACTATATGTAATGGCAACTTTAAGTTGCTGGTAATTAAGCAAAGTGCCAATTGGGTAATATTTTATTGTTGAATATAAGAAATATAATTCTTATGGAGAAACAAAGAAAGAGAAGAATGACAAATACAGTGAGTGAGCATGTTAATAGCCCAGGATTAAGAAGAGGAGAGGCGATATAGCATCATGTGACAAAAGGGAAACAGAAAGCAGGGTTTAAATGTAATGCAACTTAACTAAGCCTGGATTATTAGTTACATGACTTAAAATACAGAAGGAATGCCAAATTGATTCCTGAGCAAGATGAAAATGTTATTGCATAAATGCAGGCGTTTTAGAGTCCTTATAGGATTATGTTTTTAAAAAGTTTACTATATCCATACAGAAGAAAGTAGTTCATGTTTTGCAGTGGCACATGCATATTCCCACTGGTCTATTAGCTAGTGTTTGACTTAAAAAATACTGGATATGACTGCCTGTTCCACACATGCACTTGTTCCGGAAGTCTGTTCATTTCCTTGATTCCACCTCTCTTCTTAGGTGGATAACAAGCTCGGTCTCTCAGAAATTTGAATCTATACTTATGTATTATCACAACCAGATTTCAAACAACTCGATAACACGCAAGTAGTGACTTCTCCAGTTTCTAAAAAGTTTCAAAGAGCAATGTTCAAATTCTGTCCCTATTTTGTGCATCAGTTTTCACAAATATGATTCATTATTTGGATACAACAGAGCACAAGGTATGAATGACTTAGAATGAGCTACTGTTGTTTCCGTGATTCTGTATTTACTTGCCTTTTTTTTTTTTTTTTTAAATGTCTGGGTCTCCAAATCATTTTCCTGTTTAGCTATGTGAATGGTACAAAAGGACCGCAGCTATGGTCTTTACTTTTAAGCTACAATTTTGCAGTTTACTTATTTTTAGTCTGAAGCAGCCTGCAAAGACCTACTGGTTTGTTTGTAGAAGTTTATTTAAGTTATGTAGTAATGTGTACACCCTTAAACATGTCTATCTGTATGAAGAAAATTGCAAGAAAATTAATACATGTAGAAGGAGCATGTGAAAATAAAACATTAAAGAAGTTGTTACCATTGTTACTGGCAAGCTGCTACTGTATGTCTTAATGACATCTTGCATTCAGTTACAGCACTAAAGGATGCTACCCAGGATGAGGAATTTTGTCGTTATTCCTGCTCCTGTTTAACAAACTGATATAATACTAATTTGCAGTTTATACACCCTTTTTCACTGCAATAGAAAGCAATTATGCAGTACTTTTCCGTTAATGGGGCAGCAGCTTTTTTGTCCTCGTCCAACAACTGATCAAGCTAGTGGTATTTGCATATGTTTATTTACTACATTGTTTTGAATAATGTTAAATGTGACTAGTCTCACTGCTGCTGTTGGACTTTTATCATTTCTGCATATTAAACCTGTAACAGCTTCAACAATATTTGCCCTTTCACAGCATACAGGGATTGCAGTACGTACATGCATAAAAGCGTGGCATTACCTGTAAAAATCACATTACCTGCAATGTTTAACAATAAGTTATTAGACTGATTGTCACCTGATAGGTCATGAAAGACTGCATGTCTCTGGGAAGATCAAGTGTTTAAAATGTACTGCAGGTACATTTTGTGTCTGTTTTGAGCTGATAATATATACTACGAGAAATGAGTACTGCTCCACCGAGTTTTCTCTCTCAACCTGTAGTGAAGAATGTGATGCTCTATCGAAATGTGGACTCCTTTCGCATGGGCAGACAGCTGGTGATTAATAAAAAGAAAGTGACAAGCTTTGAGGTGATCCTCATAGAAGTGACAGGTGGGGTACAGGCATCTTTCGTTGCAGTCGGGAATCTTTACACACCATGACAGGGACATCTCGAGTAAATAGGCTGGATGACTTGCAAAGCGGAGAGCACTATGTAGCAGCCGGTGCCGAAAAGTTCAAAAAATTGGAGTAAGTATACACTATGCATGCACTGGGACATTGATAACTGAATGAAGGTCTTTTAAAAGTAGATGTATCAGATGTATTCTATCTTCAGGTGAAAAGGCATCCCCAGGTTTGGTAAGTACAAGATGGTGGCATGGGAATAAGATTCTTAAAATGGTAATGTTTTACATCCATTTATGAAGCAGGAATACTAGTAAATTCACCTCACGTGTAGTAAGCACTTTTAGGTTCATGAAGTGTTTAATGCATGTTTGACATCTAAACAGCTGCATTTAAAAATGTGTATGCAACTAAACAGGGTTGTGTTACACAAAATAATTGAAATAATTTGTTTCTTAAAAGTTTACTGTTGCACTGGCAAAGGAAAAAGTTGTACCAAGATTACTTGTAAAGTCTTCTGAAGTTGATGTCAGCAGTTTGTAATGGCAGACCGATTCTAGTCATATCAGGATAACAAGTTGGCTAAGTATCCTGTTGGGAACATTTTTCCAAACAGGCGTGAGGCGCCCTTCTGACAGTTTACCAGTGTCTAAGTCTATCCCTGCTGGTGTTAATCCCCAGGGTCCAGCTCCTAGGAAGCACATGTTAAAGATGGCTGAAGATTTGATTACTTTGCCCAGGATAGACACAGAGTTGGAGGGTCTGGTTCAGTATTCCAATGAGTCAGATTCCTCTGTGGAAGAGCTTGCCCCTCCAGAAGATTTTTCTTTCTCTGAAACTTTGCATTCCATGAGGGAACATTTCCAGTGGGATGGCCAGGATTATTCTGATTCTCGTAAAGGCTGAGAGAATTCTTGTTTTACCTCAGCACAGGCCTTTGTACTGGATGTTGCTCAGGATGTATTTTCTGAGGCTGCCCTTAACCCAGATTCTCTGCCCCTGCCCCAGTTAAACCAGATAGATACTACAGGGTTCGTACTTGTATAAGAGTCCTAGGGCTGATCCAGAAACTATTTCTCAAGGCCCCAAAGGTGTTAAGGCTTCTGTGGTTAAGAATCCGGTTCCTCTGGACAAGGATGCTAGGGCCCTGGATAGGTGGGGTAAAAACTGTATACCTCTTCTACTTTGGCTATGAGAGCTTTGAATTGTCAATTTCATATGCTCAGGTATCAGAATTATTTGCTAAGTCAATTGAAATGTAAAGTGGATGCTTTGTCTGAAGGTGTTGACTGTAAGGAGCTTCAAGATTTAGTGCATGCTTCAGACCAGGTTGGTAAGCATTCTTTGCAGTGTGGTTTTGATGCCAGGGTGGCTGCTACTAGACATGCCTGGCTTAGAGATCAGTCCTTGTCAGAGCATGTTAGTAGAATCAGTTTTGAAAAAGATGGAGGAAAGGACTTCTTACAGGTTCAGCCCCTAAGTTCAGTAGGAATTGGCCTAAGCAGTCCCAATGACCTGTGTCTTCAGCTGCAGCTCCTCTAGGGGAAAACTGGGACTTTACCCAAGACAAATGGGTATTGGACATTATAACTCGAGGCTACAAGTTTTATTTTCACAGCACAGATTCCTTCTGGACAGAGGCCCATTCTGGATTTATCCATTCTAAACACCTTAAATTCAAGATGTTGACGCTGCAGCAGCTGTTGCCTATGCTAGGCAGAGATCACTGGATGGTGACTTTGGATCTCAAGGAGGCCTATCTTCACATTCCTATCAGGCCCAGTTGCAGGTCCTGGCTCCAGTTTTCAGATGCCTAAAGTCCAGTCTAGTACCCTCACAGGAGATGTGTTTTCTGGGTGTGAGACTGAATACAGCTACTCAGATGGCATCTGGACAAAGAAATCTAGGCTGACTGCAAGGACAGTCCCCAAACTGCATATGAGGAAGCTACAGTGGTATCTCAAATTCTCCCTTGCATTCAGAAAGAATTTGTGCAAGGGACTCTGCAAGTCAGATATTAACGACAGATGCCGAAAATGGATTCAAGACCTTGAGTTGCTTCACTTGCATATCAACATGAAGGAGATGCTGGCGGTTCAATTTCATGTGGTACATCAACAAGCAGGCAGATGGTGGATCCTTTGACCATGGCGCACAAGGCTGTTTCATCTAGATGCACTATCCTTCAGTTCCTCCTCTGCCTCTTCTTCCTCAGGTCCTGTTGAAAGTCAGGAGGGACAAACCTTGCATGATCCTTATAGTCTCAGGAAAACAATCATTTTCTCAATGTCAGGTGCAATCCCTACATCTGATTCAGTTTTAGAGAATGAGGTCAACAAGTTTTGATGTCCTTAAAGTTTATGCTGATAAATGGAAGAGATTTTTCTTTGGAGTTCAGCTAATTTGAGTTGTACTTTGCAATATTTGACTATGTTACTGGACAAGGGTTTGTCCTTCTGTGCATGCTGCAGCTATTTCTGCTCACTATGATGGTGATCCTCCTTTATTTTCACATCCTTCCTGCCTGGGATCTTAATTTTGTTTTGGAAAAGCTGACTCTGCCTCCTTGAATTGAAGTTGTTGTCCTGAAGACTGCCTTTTATTGGCTGTTACTTCTGCTAGAAGGGTGTCTGAATTACAGGCTCTCATGGCAGTGGAACCTTTTCTGATTTTTCACCAGGACAGAGTTTTAATCCTACTTTTCTGCCTGTTCAGAACCAATGAGTGGGATCAGGCCAAAGCATTATCATTTGCATTCTGACATCTGAACATCTACATTTATGGTAGGTACAAAACTGTACTTTTTCCATTCTCAGCTGCAGGATGAGGACAACATTAAAACAAGGCCATAAAAGCTGCTGCCCTGTTAATGTAAAGGTACCATATCTACCAATTTCGCTCTAACATTAAGACTTGCAGCAACTTCGAAATGTGGTTGCGATAACATGCAAGTACCTATGAATCATATGTACACTAATGCAATGAAATGAACAGCCAGCCCAAAGAACAAGAGAGAGAATGCATTCACCAGTAATTCATTTTTGTCAAATGTCTTTTCATACTTTTTTTTCTATATATGTGAACAAATCACAAAAACTTCGGAAAAACAAAATAAAATTAAATAAAACCGAAAAATGGAGCCAAAATGAGTATAAACTTCACAACTTTATTTACCACATCCACAGTAAGTGCTTTCATCCACTGGGGACTTCTTCAGACTACATAATGTGTAAAAAAACAATAGAATTACATTAAATACTTTAAAAACACATGATTAAGGCATCACATGACACAACTTCTTCCTTTTTAAAAAGGAAGTAAATTCTTTTCTGTCATTTAATCCAGGTGGATGGCAGGGATTCAACCTAACCTGCCATTCATATTCCCTCCAACTTAATTCATCTTCTGCACCAAATTTTTTGTCAACATTTGTTATTTCACCTAAAACACAAAACTTAAAATCTAAATCACATGCTTTTTCTATGTAATGCTTACTAAGACCACTTTTCTCATCTTTCACACCAACCGCATATTTATGCTAATACATTCTTTTGTAAAGCTCCCTTGTTATTCATCCACCATAAAAAGCTTTGCAGGACATACATATAATCAGGTACACCACATACCTAGACTTATATGTATATCTGCCCTTAATATGCACAATCATATCCCCCCTTTACATCCTTCACATCTGTTCACAATAAATCGCACAAGTTGCATTTGCAAAATTTATACATTCAAGGATTTCTTTCTCTCCTGATGTTATCCGACGTCCGCTCTGATGAATTGGAACTGCCCACTTCCACTGACTCGGCCGTGGCGTCAGCTGCCTCACAGTCCACCTTATCCCTGAGAAATTTTTTTGTTTTGTGTTTAAGGATTTAATTTTCTTTGCCAAGTTTCTCTTGTATCTGGGAAAACTTGGCATTAAATTATCTGCAGTGAGATTGTCCTTCAGTCTAAAAAAAGACTGATTTAATTTTAGTATCTAGCTCTTTTATTTTGCCAATGTTCAACTCAGATAGAATTGAAACATACTGCAACCCTGTTTTCTGATTTAGGGCTGCCCATTTAGTTAAAAACTTCTCAGGAATATCAGATCCCACAGGCATAACTGATATTCTGAGACCTTTAGGAACTCTTTATTGAGACAGCTCTGAAAATACAAATTGTCCCATTGAAGTCTCTTCCAACTTTAAAAGGTCTTTTTCTAGTTGTTCAAACATACTGAAAAAGATCGGTTTATCAGCCAAGCTCACTGCTGGTAGAGCATTTATTTCCTCAAACGGGTCCACAGGAGGCACTAACCACCCATTTAGAGCCTCATCAAATCTGGAAAAGCCTCCTTCATTGTTAGAGGCACTGGCCATATTCAGAACAACAAATCTATTGGTACGCCCTTCTTGATTCAGAATAATAGATCCGCTTGGAGTATCCGTCAAAATTCCACCTGGTGTAACAGTCATAAAACTGGAAATAGACTGGCTCTCCATATGAATCCAAAATAAGTGAACAAATCTCAAAAACTTCGGAAAAACAAAATAAAATGAAATAAAACTGAAAAATGGAGCCAAAATTACTATAAACTTCACAACTTTATTTACCACATCCACAGTAAGCACTTTAATCCATTAGGGACTTCTTCAGACTGCATAATATGTAAAAAAAAATACAATCACATTAAATACTTTAAAATCACATGATTAAGACATCACATGACACAACTTCTTCCTTTTTAAAAAGGCAGTAAATTCTTTTCTGTCATTTAACCCAGGTGGATGGCAGGCATTCAACCTAACCTGCCATTCATATTCCCTCCAACTTAATTCATCTTCTGCATCAAATTTTTGGTCAACATTTATTTCATCTAAAACACAAAACTTAAAATCTAAATCACATGCTTTTTCTATGTAATGCTTACTAAGAGCATTTTTCTCATCTTTCACACCAACCGCATATTTATTCTCATACATTCTTTGTAGAGCTCTTTTGTTGTTCGTCCAACATAAAAAGCTTTGCAGGACATAGAAATAATCAGGTAAACCACATACCTAGACTTACATGTATATCTGCCCTTAATATGCACAATCATAAACCCCAACTTTACATCCTTCACATCTGTCAACAATAAATCACACAAGTTGCATTTGTAACATTTATACATTCCAGGATTTGGACATACACATCTTTTATTATCTAACTTATTTTGAAATAATTTTTTTAGACTCTTGCCTCTTTTCTGCACAAAAACTGGAAAATCTCCTATCTTGGAATTAATTTCTGAACTACATTTGAGAAATTTCCAATTTTCTCTGACAATGCTTCTGATAGTACATGAATCCACACTATTTGTAACTTGCATGGAGGTTTACTGTGGATGTGGTAAATAAAGTTGTGAAGTTTATAGTCATTTTGGCTCCATTTTTTGGTTGTATTTCAATTTTTCTATATATAACATGACAGGTAGACAAAACATACAAAGAAATTTGCTGAGACCTTAAAACTGAAAATGACAAGTTCCTCAAGTAGAATAACTGAATATAATATAAAAAGTCCAGGGCCAGGTTTGGACTGGTCCCTGGTAAATTGATGCAAACTTTGCCATCATGTTTTTCACACAGTAAATTTTTACTTAAACTTACTAGACAGTTTGTGTGCATTTAAATGTTTAGTTACATAGGAAGAAAATATTGTTGAGGAACTCTATTGCAGATTAATCCATTGAGCTATTCTATAGAACTTTACTAAAGCAGATAGTACTATAAACACTAATGTATTATCCTTTACTTGCACAGCTCATCTCAAAATTTAAAACTGCCAGGACAAATTTTGTGTACAATAATGAAGTAGCAAAGTTTCTCATTAACACAGGACTACTTTTTTCACTGGGGGATAGTGCAAAACATGTGTAAAATATCCATATTTTAATTACTTCATACTGAACAGCTAGGACAGACACGTGGGTAAAAAGAAGCTTTTCTCAGGCATTAAACAAGCATTAAAATAAAAATAAATCATAAATCATTAATTACATATAAAAAGTTATTAAAAAAGTTGGAAAACTGAGCAATTTTCAATACCTCTAATCATGCTTTGGCATTTGCCAGAGAAGAATCCCAATCAGGCCACTAAGATGAGGGAAAGAGCCTTACTTCTAAATTGTAAATCGATATTAAAATTGTTCTAGCCACCTGTAATGCTCTCCCAGAAGTAATTAGGAAATCACCCATTTGTCTAGTTTACAGAAACACATTCAAAACACCTCCTTAAACAATTACAGTGTGCCTTCTTTACTCACAATAAAGGACCTGAATCTCACAACAAAGACCTCTAAAACCGAGAACAAAATTATATATTAATCTACGTACACCTCCCTGTCTCTTCTGCTGAACTAACTCTCAGACAAAACACAAGGCTTTTATATCAACATTACGTAACACCATGTTATCAAATGATTCTTTATTGTATAATTAAAAACTAAGCATTTCCTTGTTGTCAACAATACTACACTATACTACATGTATACAAAGTGGATCAAAATTTTTGTACACAACCAGTGTTCCTGTTATAAAAGTGTTGCATAGGCCGGGAAGTGACTAGAGTATCACAGTCGATCACAAAATTGTACACAAGCCTGTGCCATGATGTAGAGAGATAAAGCATTACATACATCCCTGGTGACCCTGGTTTGATTGGCGGCTCCGGGATCTGAAGCGTAGGCAGGGAAGGTAGGCCTTTTGTTTAGGTGTTTCTTGTGGGGAAGAGTGGCCCACAGAGGAGATTAGCCCTCAGATGTAATTAGTGCATGCAGAGGAAGAACAGGAAACTAAGGGGCAAGTCATAAATGAAAATACTACTCGGAAGCAAACAACAACACAACACAAAATGCCATTACGTTTTTCACTAGCCCCAGACTTTAAAAGAAGATAAACCAGGGGTAGTAGGACAGGATGGTAGACCAGGCAATGGATAGGTGACTGGGGTAAGCTGGAAAGAAAGAAGCAGAAGGGGAACAAAAAAAACTGTAAATAATTAATCCTTATTTAAATGTGTTATATTTGCCTATGGCCTGGGAAGTGACTAAAAAGCGTCTTCAGACCAACTCATATGCCTAATTAACAAATCAAATAAATAAGTAAGCAAATAAATAAAGCTGTAGATATAATGCAATAAAACTTCCTTAGGAGATAGAAAATCATTTTTCAAAGATAGGAAAAGAGCAAACCTTTCACCATGAAAATGCAAATGACTAAAAGATTTTATATATCATTTTGGGTGGAGATAAAAAAAACTCACTAATTTCAGATGCCAACAAATTTCCTGATAAAAAATCAGCTACCAAAATAGGTCTCAAAAGAGGAATATCAGATGTTGACAACATAGAAAGTACAGTTGTGTACCTACCATAAATGTAGATGTTCGAGTGTATTCACTGTTGCAGTCATTACACTTAGGTTATCCTGCTGGCAGGCTACCCGCAGTCAGCCTGAATTCCAAAGTCCTGGTCCGGCATCGGTTGCTGTCACCTCTTCCCTGACGTCAGTGCGCCAGGGGTATATAAGATGCAGCTGACACCATTTTCTTCAGTTTTTCTTGCCCCAGATGTCAGGTGCCCCCAAGAAGGTAGGCAATACATATTGCTTATAAAAACATACACTAAAATAAACAATATCTTCATCGACAAGCAAATACACCACATAGGTTGTCTAGGATAGAGAAGTATAGACAAGTCCCAGCAAAGAAAGGGGGATGGAGGGTGGGTGACCTGGACTGCAACAGTGAATACACTCGAACATCTACATTTATGGTAGGTACACAACTGTACTATGTTCATCGTGTTTCACTGTTGCAGTCATTACACTTGGGTTGAATCCCAAAGCTGAGGTAGGGCGGCTGGGTCTAAATAGGATTAGGAGTGGCTATGAGGCCCTGCAGAAGTGCAGTGGCAAAGCCTGCTCTGGATTTAGAGTAAAGAGGTAAGTGATAATGCTTGGTAAAAGTGTGCACTGAGCTCCAAGTTGCAGCCTCCAAAATTTCCTTGGTTGGTACTCCTCTGAGAAAGGCTGCTGAAGTGGCTGCTGCCCTGGTAGAATGTGGCCTAATATTCTTAGGCACTGATTTGCCATGCTGTGCATAGCAGAAACGAATGCAGTGTCCTATCCAATTTGAAATAGTCTGCTATGAAATAGCCTTTCCTTGTGATCCTGCAGCATATGCTACAAACAGTTGCTCAGTTTTTCTGAAAGCTTTCGTTTTGTCCAAGTAGAAACATAGCTGCCTGTGTATGTCCAAAGAGTGCAGAAGTTTCTCCCCTTTATTCAGGGGATTTGGATAAAATGTTGGCAAATGAATGGTTTGGTTAAGAGTCACACTGGATACTACCTTTGGCATAAATGCTGGGTTTGTCCTTAGAGAAACCCTGTCCAGATGAAAAATGATAAAAGGTTCCACTGCCATTAATGCCTGTAACTCTGAGACTCTTCTTGCTGAAGTTATTGCTAGGAGCAGAGCAGTTTTCCATGATAAGAATTTTATATCAGCTGTATTGGCTGGCTCAAAAGCAGGCAGTGTGAGCTTTTCCAAGACAAAGTTGAGGTCCCATGTAGGTATCGGAGCTCTCCTTGGGAGTCTTATGTTTTCTGCCCCTCTGAGGTACTGTCTTAGCAGTGGATGTGCAAAAATAGGAGGTTCCGTATTGTAATGAGCTGAAATGGCAGAGACATGGATTTTAATTGATGAGAAGGATAGGCCTTTGTCCAGCATCTCAGTTAGGTATTGCAAAATCTGAGGAATATTTGGAACAAGTCATTCAAGTCCTTGTGCCTGGTTCCAAGCACAGAATCTCTTCCATTTTTTTGCATAAGATTTCCTGGTGCTGGGCCTCCTGGCTTCCAAAATGACATCCATAACAGCTTTAGAGAGAGGTGTGTTCTGAGTGGCTATATTATTTGCCATGCAGCCAGATTTAAGGTTCTGAGTTGGCTGTGCAGGGTCTGATTGTTTTGTTGAGTCAGAAGATGAGGAATTTGAGGTAAAGTAGGAATTTGAGGTAAAGTCCAGGCTGGGCCTTGAGACAAGCTCTTTAGGATTGGGTACCAGTGCTGGCGTGGCCAGTCTGGGCAATCAGAATCATTTTTGGCTTCTCTTGTCTGACTTTTAGGAGTACCTTGGGGAGGAGAGGCAGTAGTGGAAAGGCATAAACTGTTAGGGTTTTCCAGCTGAATGATAGAGCATCCACTTTCCATGCTTGTGAGTGATAAGTCCTTGTGCAGAATCTCTGTAGTTGGCAGTTGTGAGGGGAGGCAAAAAGATCTATGTCTGGGCATCCCCATTTCCCTGTTATCATGCTGAAGACCTGTGGATCTAGTTTCTACTCATGAGGATCCATGAGGTTTCTGCTTAGTTGGTCTGTCAGAGTATTTTTCTTTCCTGGAAGGAATCGTGCCTGTAGATGTACTTGATAGGTCAGTGCTGTGTTCCACAAAGTCATGGCTTGCCTGCAGAGGGGGTAGGAATATGTGTCCCCTTGCTTGTTTATGTACCACATAACTGTAGTACTGTCCGTCTTTAGTAATAGTTGTCCTGGATGTAGTAGATCCTTGAAGGCTGTCAGGGCATTCTGTACAGCTAGCATCTCTTTTTGATTGATATGAAGATGCATTTGGTCCACGGGCCACGTGCCCTGAATACATTTTCCTGCCATGTGTGCCCTCCAGGCATAATCCGATGCATCTGTTGTTAGTGTCTGCCTGGCTGTGGGTAAAGTGAAAGGCTGTCCCTTGTTGTGGTGACAGGCCAGTGCCCACCATCGAAACTACTGTTGCAGGCCGGGAATAAGAGTTACTATTGTTTCCAGGCTGTGGCAATGTTGAGTCCAAACACTTTTTAGATACCAATGTAGCTTCCTCGTATGCAGTTTTGCATATGGAATTAGCAGGATGCATGATGCCATGAAGCCCAAAGCCTGCAGAATTTTTATTGCAGGTACCTGGGTCTTTGTTGCCATTATTTGAAAGTAATGAGTCAGTTGCCTTTGCTTGTCTGGCGTGAGATAAGCCATCTGGGCAGTTGTATTTAAGCTTGCACCCAGGAATATTATCTCTTGAGAGGGCACTAGTTTTGATTTCTTTTCGTTTACTGTGTACCCTAGGCAAATTAGTAATCTTTTTACAAACACCAAATGCTTTAGTAGAATGTCCTTGCTCTCTGCTTGAATAAGGCAGTCGTCCAAGTAGGGATATATTTGAATTCCTTTTTGTCTGCAAAATGCAATTACTGGTGCCAGGCATTTTGTGAAGACCCTGGGCGCAGTAGATAAGCCAAAGGGCAGTGCAGAGAATTGCTAATGCATTGAGCCAGCTATAAATCTGAGGTATCTTCTGCAAGATTGTCTGATTGGGACATGCAGGTATGCCTCTTTGAGGTCCAAAGTAACTAGTCAAGCCTTCTTGCCCAGCATGGGTAGAAGTTGCTGCAGTGTCAACATTTTGAATTTTGGAATGTCCAGGAAAGTATTTAGAATAGACAGGTCCAGTATTGGTCTCCAGGCTTTGTCCCTTCTGGGTACCAAGAAAAGTCTTGAGTAAAATCCTTGCCTCTGCTCTTGCTGTGGTACTTTTTGAATAGCCCTCATGTCCATGAGAGCAGAAATTTGTTTTTGTGCCTCTGCCCATTGATTGTGTGGCAGGTCTGGCATACCTTTTGACCTTGGTAGGGTGTGAAAGTGGAACCTGTAACCCTGAGAAACAATCTTCAGTACCCATTTGTCTTGGGTGATCATGTGCCAATTTTGTGAGAAAAGTGCTAGCTTTCCCCTAAGGGTGCTGCCAAAAGGTAAGTGCTTGGCATTTGTAGAGGAAAGTCATTGGGACTGTTTCCTATAAGGTTGTGATTTGTCTTCTGCGCCTTTGGGGGCTGAAGCACCCCATTGTTTAGGTCTGTATGAGCCTTGGGGCTGAGATCTGCCTCTTGGGCGTCTGTATCTGCCTCTTTGTGGCCTGTTTGACACTGGGAAGGACCAATTTTTAGAAGGCCAGTTCCTGCTAAATCTATTCTAGGTGGCTGAACCTGAAAGAAATCCTTTACTGTCTGCATTGATTTTGCTTTATCCTCCATTTTCTTTAACACCTCTTCTGCCTTAACACCAAAGTAGCATGCTGTAATGGAGCATCCAATAAGTTTGCTTTAACATGATCAGGTAAACTCTGTTCTTTTAACCAAGCATGCCTTCGAATGACAGAACATGTAACTGTGGCTCTGCAAGATGCCTCTAATGAATCAAAACCACACTGCAAAGTATGCTTTCCCACTTGTTCAGCTGCATGCAATAAATCCTGCATTTCCTCATTCTCAGGACATCCAGAGCTTGTAAGCATTTTCTGTTTTAGCAAAGACATCAGGTATTGTTGATATTTAAGCATGAGAAACCGGCAGTTTAAAGCCCTTACAGCTAAAGTAGCAGAGGTGTAAACTTTTTTCCCCCATCTGTCCAGTGCTCTACAATCCCTATCAGAGGGAACAGGGTTTTTTGCAGTGAAAGCCTTGACCCCTTTGGGACCCTGAGAAATAATTTCTGGATCAGCAGCAGGGTTTTTATACAGAAATTTATGAGAATCTGGAACCCTGTAGCACCTATCTGGCTTAACTAGTGCAGGGGGTAAAGAATCAGGAGTCAAACTGGATTCAGAAAATACATTATCAACAACATCTAATACAGGGGGGTAGCAAGAGGCCTGTGCTGAGGCAATAAAAGAAAGTCTCTGAGTCTTTTCTTGGATTCTGAATAATCCTGGCTCTCCCAATGGAAATGTTCCCTCATGGTGTGCAGGGTTTCCCAAAAAGAGTAGTCCTCAGGAGGAGAGGCTGAAGAGATAGATTCTTCAGCATCAGAGTCCTCATAGGGTGGAAGAGAATATCCCTGTTCTGAAGAGGAATCAGAAGAAATAGAAACCTGGTCAGAGGAGTCATAGTCAGTGTCTTGCCTAGGCCTTTTTTCAAGAGGGGGATGGGACCCCCTGATCAAAGTTATTAGGTCCTCCGCCATTTTGAGCATCTGTTTCTTTGGCATGGATGACTGTCCAGGAGAATGCTGTACTTGTTTCTTTGTCTTTAAAGGTGTTTTAGACTTTGCCTTGGCTGCTAAAGTGGTCTTGATAGTAAGCTGTGTAGGTCTGAAAACACCCTCAGAAGCCAATGCCTGCCCGCGGCTCCGGACCCATCTGAGGGAATTGTTTCCATAGGCCAAATACCTTGAGTTTCCAGAGGCCTAGCTGTCTCCACGTGGGAGTCGAAGGTGGCCTGTGGCTCTGAGGTAGCGGGTGTCAGGGGCTGCAAAAGCGCCTCACTGAAAACCGGCGAACCGGCGACTGGCCTAGAAGAGGCTTCGTCGTCAGTTTTGGACCTTGGATGCCTTTTTCTTTGTCCTTGCGCTTTTTATGAACTCCGGTCATCGGTTGTTCCAATGGCATTATATAGTTAAACCTTCGGCCAAAGTAATGTAAAGCAAAATCGAACCGATGCTTAATAGTGCGCTGGTTGAATCTAGCACAAAACCTACAACTAGCAATGTCGTGGTCAGGGCCTAGGCAAGGAATACAGTAAGAATGAAAATCCTTATGAGGTATTTACTTCCCACAAGAAATACAAATGTTAACTTTTACTGACATCGGTCTGGAGCAAGAAAAAGTTTCCCCAATGGGGTACTTAGCTTTATTGAAGACTTCGGATCTGAAATTCAATTTCGAAAATCTCAGGAGTCGGCCGACCAGCACTTGCGAACTGCTTTTGCTTCGGGCACTGCATGTCAAGAAAGACTGAAGAAAATGGCGTCGGCTGCATCTTATATACCCCTGGCGCACTGACGTCAGGGAAGGGGCGACAGCAACCGATGCTGGACCAGGACTTTGGAATTCAGGCCGACTGCGGGTAGCCTGCCAGCTGGATAACCCAAGTGTAATGACTGCAACAGTGAAACATGATGAACATCCCCCTATTAAAATATAAGGGTTGGTTAACATTGGTTGGGGAAAAAAGAAACATGGAACTGGTTAATTTCACAAAGCACACCCTGAAAAATTTTGTTCAACCACACCAAAACAATACATGCTTAAATTAAAAAAAAACCAAACATTTTAGGCATGAAAAGTATAGACAGGTAATAACAGTATACTGAAACTATAGACTTTCTCCACAATGTATACCAACGCTGGAGATGAATCATGACTAATAATACTACAATAAAGATAATGGAAATGTTTTGAGAAACTTTAAATCAAAAAATATCAATGAACATTTGAAATGTTCAGACTACCACAAGATCTAGAATCAGTTACTGCAAGACATACTAAACATTTTAAGGAACAAATTTAAGTCTAAAATTTGCTTATACAGAGAGAAAAATATTTTTTAATGGGTGGCATGAGGAGTTTAAACAAAAATGAAAAGTCATGGGGGATCTTGAACTAATAACTAATTTTCACAAATATTAGTGCCATAGTTAAGGTCATGTTAAGAAGGTGTAATTCCAAAATATTTTAACAAGATAGACATTTCAATCTGAAACATAGCAAATGGACTAACATGACAATAGTTATCAAACAGAGAAGATAGAATTTTCTTGTTAGTATTAAAGGAATAACTTCACTAACTAGAAAAAATGTGTAAATAACACAAATTCCAGAATACCATTCTAATAGTACTAAAAGTAAATATTAATGTCATCAGCAAAGGCAGTAAATGTGATAATTATACCAGAAAAGAAACCATAATTAATAGAAAAGGTTAAAAATGATGAAATATGGGTTCAACAAATAAATTAACAAATTGGGGAAAGAGGGCAGCAGCTTTGCCTAGTACCATTTCTGACTGGAATTGATTGTGAAAAACTATCTACAGTAATACAAGATGAAATGTTAGAATAAAGAATGTGTAACCAGCTGACAAAGATATAGGAATATTTAGCTTCTGTAAAAGTAAATAAGAATCTAAAACTCACATGACCTAAGGTATTAGCAGTGCCTATGGCCAATACAAATATAAGCTTCATATGCATGACTTTCATTAGGAAGACAGTGTCCTATGAAATTGTCTATACAAAGGTTTGTCTGTAATTAAAAAAAATGACTAGAGACAGTACATTTTTTGTAAAGTGAGAGTTTAAAAATAAAGCAAAGCCCTACTTATCTGAATAGCATGGGGATACATGGATATGTTTATTGTTTTTGTTTGAATAAGCAAGATGCAGTCATCTTGCTACACTGAATATACTAAGGTTGCACTATCGTGACAGATGCATACTACCACAGTACAATGCAAATAACAAGTTTAGCAAACTGCTCAAGAAATCTGTATTATGTAGTCTTTCCAAGGAATGCTGTCCTTACTAAAACTGTGTAGGACATTACACTCTGGGCACTTTTATTAAACATTTGTCTGCAGTTAAGCTTTCCCTACTTTGATAGCACCCACCTAGCTGAACTAGAGCTAGACTTGGCTCTTGCATCACATGCAGCATACCCTGCAACTTCAGGTTGGTGGACAGTTTGGTGCAAAGTAATCACTAGCAGGTAACAGCTGATACATTCCAAGTTGTTCACAACTTCTTACGTTTATTTTACTCGTATGTTTACTTTTGCAATGCAATTGCAAGTATGAAAGGGGCATCAGATCAGAAAGTGTGATTCATTTGCAAGCTGACTTTTACGTTTTAAATGGGACAGATTACTGTGGCATGGATAAGCCAGATATTGTGATTAATAAAATTCAGATCATGAGGGTTCCACTGCATTAATTTTGAAGATAACTCCAGTGCTGAGTGGGAAAATGTAAAGAATGGATGGTTAAATGGTGTAAAACGTTTGGTTGTAACACTGGAGAAAAACTCTTGCTATGTAGTGTTGGGTCTGCTTTTTAATTTGGGAGAAGATAGAGATGTTAATGCAGAATTCATAACATTCATAAGGAATGCTTTCATATTATTATACAAAGTGCTTTCCCTATGACTTTCCACTCTTTTTCCCACATTCCATTTTCAATTGGTTCTTTCACTTTTTACCCTCAGCTTATCAGTGAATGGTGATGCTTCATGCAGTACCATGCAATGCTGTTTTAAACAGACGTAGGCACTTAGCTAGCTGGAATTTTGTAAATAATTATATGTCACCGGTAAACATCAAAATGATTTATGTAAGATGCTTATGTTACAAATGTATTAGAACTGTATGTCATGTGTACATCAAACTGCTTGTACAGACGTGTGTGTTGAAAAGGTTATTTGCAACAGGCTTGTGTTCAAAATGGATCCACAGTGTGTCCTACTGGAAAAGAACAGAAATGTACATGCATTGCTGTAACTGTTTAAAATGTATACATTTTAGTAGTGGAAACTGGGATACAGGAGGTTAACCTCAGTCTAGCAAATTCAAAAAAAATACCTGAAATTGAATTAATTTATGGCTGGGCCATAAAAGATAGTATCTTACAGCTTTCAATACAGCAGCAGATACAACGTCTGTACTACGAAACTTTCTATAATGTCTTTAGCGTGAATTAATTACTTGTCTTGAAAGCGTAAAGGAATGCGATTGTTTTATGACCTCCAGCATCTGCCCTGAGAAGAAGCCCTTGCGTAAGTATTTTTACATGTAGTTACTTTATGCTAGCAGGTGCCAACAATGATTGTTTTGGGCCTGGGAACTAAAAGTCAGATGACAAGAAATTATGTCATTTTGCAAGCTATCCCAGCAGTAATATTAAAGATATTAATCTGATAATTCTCTTAGTGAAAGAGAGCGTTCTGCATTATGTCTTGGACCTGACAACAACTGGAAGATCCATCCACCACATCTTCTTTGCTCTATTAGTAAGTTCATAGATTATAGCAATTCTCTTAGCTACAGTAAGGAATATAGTGAAGATTAGTTTAGATATTTTTCTTTATTTATTTGAGACTGTCCTGCAAAGTTGTTTTAAATATTTCCTGTGGCTTTGAACTCTGATGTCACTGTGAATATAATTTCAGTATTGTCTTGCTCTTTTATTATTTATCATGTAGAGATATTTAAGTTCTGAGAGTACTTGCATATTTATTTGGTGACACTGTGTGGGCCGCTCCTAATAGCCTTGCTTTTGGTCAAAATACCATTTGTGTTAATATTAATATTACACAGTAAGATTGGACACCCTTTTTTAAGCACCTTGAAGTGGCTGATAAGGAGAGACTGGTGGCAGTAATAACTACCTTATAGTCTGGGCAGCAGGGGGCATAGCTAGTAAATATGTCCAGCCTTTCCCAGACGTGTGTGTGTAAATCAAACCTCAAAGAGTATGTGTGTATCAGCTACATGGGCAAGGACAAGAACCACTGGTTGGACAGAGAGGGTGCTAGAGGTCTTGGCTTGGTCACTCAGCTGAGATCTCAACTTTATAACTGTGCCAGTGGGGAATCTTATCGGGGATCTGCAGAAAGAGTGAGAAACCAGCCCCAGACTGACTGTGGTCTCTGTGTTCTCTTAAGGGAAATTGCACTTGATGCAGAGAGTTGCATCTGCAAATACTGTGTGTGTACTTGTCATCCTCACAGCAGCATTCTCCCACTGTTGCCAGTGGTGAGGACTGAGGCTCCTTGATTACTGGTTGGCAGTGGAAGGTTGTCACAACTATTTATCTGTTTTTGGTGCTTGAAGTAATATTTTATATTTACATTTATAAGTTTACCCAAAATTGATACCTTATTGTGTGTTGAAATGCTATTATCTTTTTCATAGTCACCCTCAAAACTGACCTTATAATAATTACTATAAAATGGAAATCAAGATCTAAACTAACTGTATTTGAAGTACTGAATATTGTAAAACAAATTTAAACAGAGGTCTTTAGAAAAGGTAAGGAGCCAATTTGTGGAACAATACATGTAGGCTAATGTTCTGGAGGAGTGAGGTTTAAAGGATGTCAGGAATTGAAGAATTTACACAATACTAGAATAAAAGACAGTTGCTATAGATTACATATGTTTTCTATCTTTACAATGTGTGTAAATAAAAAAATGTTAAAATGATTTGTTTTCTTTTCTATTCATGTATGTGTGCTTAACCCCGAGTACCTTCTCATGGCGCCTCTGTGCTTACAGCCGAGTGCGCCATGAGAAGATAAGAATTGCAAGCCGTTATGCCCGAGTGCCTTCCAGCAACGAGAGAAACTGTAGTGGAGATTTGTGATTCAGCTTAATGTGAAACACGCTGAAATCGTAACTCAACATGTAATTTACCTTATCTAGTTACGATTCAGCGTGTTTTTACATTAGGTTTGCATTAAACTTTTATTGGAAAATCTTCAGCAAAAGTTGTTGATAAAGCAAGTGATGGCAGCCAATCGGATTCTTGCAATCCAAGCCACCACTCGCATAACAACTCCACCCCCAACTTAATTTTCTATTGTTTCCTCCAATAAATAGAGGGTCCAGCAACAGGTATTTCCTTTCTTTTTTCTGATATTTGGAGAGTTCACCTGCTACTGGATCCCTCTATTTTATTGAGGCACTCACGGATTGCACGGAGATTGTTGAGAGCCATACCAGTTTTGCGGTTTTCACTAGGAGTTGCCATTGCTGATATTCTGCTCGTCTCAAGAACTGCTTTTTTTCCCCTTCAGGTAAGCTACTTGACAAAGACAGCCAGGTTTAATAGTGTTAGAAACCTTGACTTTGTTTTTCCACATGCCAAGACAGTAGCAGCCTTTTATTTATGATTAACCAGGATCGTCCTGCAGCAGCTGCTGCTTTCCAACAGCTTGAACAGTCCAAGTAGGGTGAGAAGAGTTGTGTTCATGCCCACAGCCATTATATGTCTATCTGCATGCGACTGGCTCGCACGATCTAACTGGGGGTTTACACAAGCTTTTTTTGGTTTCAGGTTTTTGTTTTTATATTTAGTATGTATATAGTTATGATTTTAAGCTGCATTTTATGAGGCATTCTCTTTTGGCTGTGTCAAATGAAGTGGTGTGGGGGTAAGAAGTTATCGCAGCAATGTTTATTTTATTTCCCGGGACAGTACTGCTCCACATGCCATAATATCATAGTAAATGTAATTCTGATGGATCTATAATGACTACATGCTGAACATTTTCTCTGAGCTGAAATGCACTATGCTGCTTTCCGATTTATTACAATTAAACATCCCGTATAGGCAGCAGCAGGTTATTAAAAAAAAACTTGGGGGTGTGTTTGTTGTAAAAAAAACTAGCTGGGTTTCTTTCTAAAATTTCCTGTAAGTTGCGTGCGTCCGGTGATGGTCTGTGCTTCTTGCAGTATGTTTTTTTTTTTTTTTTGCAGCAGGCGTGTTTGATGTACGAAAACTAGTAGGAGTAATACTGAAGTTGTCTAGTATCACGTTTCAAATATGGCTTCTTTTTTTAAGAACAGTATTGGTGTTTTGTGTCGTAACTATCCCCTAGTCGTATCTTTAAAGTTTGAAAGGCTGTGAAGTAGTAGTGCAGTAGTAGGAGTAATACTGAAGTTGTCTAGTATCACGTTTCAAATATGGCTTCTTTTTTTAAGAACAGTATTGGTGTTTTGTGTCGTAACTATCCCATAGTCATATCTTTAAAGTTTGAAAGGCTGCAAAGTAGTAGTGCAGTATTTCCCCAAGGAATGCAGAAAGGAAAAGTCGCTATTGTCACGGCTGCTACCAGCGGGATTGGTTTAGCAATTAAACACCATAGTCCACAAGCGCAAATAAATCCAATCCTTGAGGTACGATGAAGATGCTTTATTCAACGAAATACAGCAATATTGCTGTATTTAGTTGAATAAAGCATCTTCATCGTACCTCAAGGATTGGATTTATTTGTGCTTGTGGACAGTGGTGTTTCATTTCTGTTTTTTGTATTTTGGCGCCACTTGCTTTATGATTTTTTTACTGGTTTAGCAATTGCCAGACGTCTTGCAAAGGAAGGAGCTAATGTGGTAATAAGCAGTCGAAAACAAGAAAATGTAACAAGAGCTCTTGCAGAGCTGAAGTCTGAAGGACTAAACATTTCAGGATGCGTCTGTCATGTAGGAAATGAGGAACATCAAGACTTGTTGGTCAATATGACTCTAGAGCAGCATGGTGCAATTGACATTCTGGTGTCTAATGCAGCAGTGAATCCATTTGTAGGTAAAATAGTGGACTGCAGTAAGGAAATGTGGCAAAGGATATTTGATCTAAATGTGACTGCAAGCTTCTTACTACCAAAGCATGTCGTCCCGCACATGGAGAAACAGGGAGGTGGCTCTATAGTGCTTGTATCTTCTACTGCTGGTTACCACCCTATTCCAACCATTGCTATATGCAAGTTTTCAGTCAGCAAGACTGCCCTTCTTGGGCTAACAAGAACTCTGGCTCTTGAACTTGGTCCTATGAACATTCGTGTGAACTGCATGACCCCTGGCCTTACCAGAACTAGATTCAGCACAATTTTGCAGCAGAGTCCAGGGCTGAACCAAATGTTAACTGAAAACTTGCATATAGCAAGAATTGGGCTACCAGAGGAGTGTGCAGGTGCTGTGAATTTTCTTTGCTCTTCAGATGCTTCAGAAAAGTTCCCAAGAATGCCAGTCAAGTGGCATGTAATCTCAGAATTGTTCTAGGAGTTCTCACACCTCTCAAATCGCACCACTGGCTATATCCACATACCCATAAAGCTCACCCCAGTGATGATGCTAAAATGTATGCCATCCGGAATAGGTGAGATTCACTAAACTTATAGTTTGTAAGCCTGGCTAATGACAAAATTACCCGAGTTTCAGCAGCACATCAGGCAACTAGCACAATGCATTTATTTGGAAGATGTGTACCTAATGCCCATGTTTGCTAAGAGATGCACACCAGAAGAAAATCTTGTGTGTGAGTATGCAGGAAGAATAAGTAATATCATTATGTCAAAGCATAAGTCATGACAACTATATGTGTTTGGTTTTCTTTAAAAATTGACTTGACGCTTATTTCTTGATAGATGCATTTTGTAGTATTTCCTTATACTTTTAGACTCTAGCTCCCAAGATAAAGATGAGAGAAAATGCATATTTGCAAATGCACTTCTGAAATCATATTTCAGTACTACAAAAAAAATTATGCTTAATGCCATGATACAAAATTATGGAAGCAAGGCCCAAGAAACTTTAAAAAGTACTTATTTATTTATTTATTTTTTTATTAACATTTGTTAACAGGGTTAGTCCATCTGGGCTAGTAGCCCATTTTCAGTGTAGACCCAGGGAGAAAAGCTGCAGTTACAAAAACAATTTACAGTATATAATTTACCAATACAGTAGGTCAAAAAAGAAAAAAATAGTGAGAAACATACAGAATAAAGTAGCATTGCACATAACAGCAAAACCAACAGCAAACTTTGAGCTATCAGTATTTAGAGATTGCATTTACCAGATAGAATACCAGTAGGTTAGAAAGTGAAAAAGTTTCAGACTAGTACAAATGCACATATAATGGGAAAGAAATACAAGAGTGTGGAGGAGTTAGGTAGGGTCCTGACAGGGGCATGTCTTGTTGAGTAGGTAAAGTTGGAGGTCTTTTTTAAAATGTAATGGGTGGGTAATGGAGGCACATGCCTAGTTTCTGGTGATTTTTTTATACAATGGAGTACAAGTACTGTGAAATGCAATTTAGAGAAGAAGCAGCAACAAAGTGTTACTGCAAATATCATAACACAAAGTATCTTCCTTTTTTTGTAATTCCCAAGTTTAGGCAAATCATGTTTTGACTCTTAGTTTTAATTGTAGTAATACTTTTTCTCTGGGAGAAAAGTGACCTCAATTCTGCCTTTTGAGAAGGGGAATTAGTGGATACCATAGGGTATGTGACACCACAAAATGTAGTGAAAGCTGAACCATACCTGGAAATACCAAGTCAAAATGAGCTCTGTAGTGCATAACGATGCTGCCTGTTTGATAATAGTTATCTAGGTTCACTTAGTTGAAGTTGCTAGTTAGCCTTCCTCATTTTGGAGACAAAGTTGAAAGCTATGCTGTAATGGTGTTTGCAAGTTGAATTTTGTGGAAGAACATCTGTTCTGCAT